>NW_026868410.1:0-48224 GCF_020745735.1 Hemiscyllium ocellatum | reverse complement strand
TGCAGCCCTGTCATTTTCATTGCCTGCTCACACCTACACTGCCCTCAGCCTCCTGTACTGTTCCAATGCATCTCAATGGGAGCTCAGGACAGCATCTCATCTTTCAATGCAGCCCTTTGTTACCCCAGAGTCAACATGGACCTCAGCAGTTTCTGAATGAACAGACCGTTGTCAGAATCTGGAACGTTCCACCTGAAATGGTGCTGGAATTCGAGTCCAAAAGGACTTTTGATGGGAAGTTTACAGTTAATTGAAAATATGAAGTTTACAGGTTAACATCATGAAGTGAGTGATTGTAAGATCTCTCAGATTTAGACCCAAAGAGACCAGGTGCAATTTGGATAAATCTGTGCTCCCTCTCAGGCCAATATCTCCTTCCTCTGCTGCAGGGCCCACAACATAGCGCACACCAAAAAGGTGATCCAACCACGAATTTGTACATCTTCCTGCTTAACAAAAATATTGGAGATATTTTCCACAAACCTTTCTCCTTCCACATTTAGACGTCAATGATATTCAGATCCTGATGACTCCATTGACTGTAAAAACTTACTTTTGAGATCCCAGCCTCAATTATTCTGATTTAATATCCTATGAAATGAATTCTCAAAACAAAACTCAGAGCCAGTGCAGGAAGAATACAGACATATTTTTCTCTTGGTATGTGACTGATGTGTAAATGCCTCTCTTCAAATCGTACACCACCCCCCCCCCCCCCCCCCCGATCCCAGAAAGAGGACATGTCCATGCCCCTCACTGTACCTTGCCCCAATAAAGATGGCGGCCATATCCCAAGACCTGTCACCTCCTGAGGGCCGCAGCCATTTTCCCATCTGCTGCAAACACGGGAAAGAGTTTCTAATTCAGATTAATGACCCGTACAGAGTGTAATTAACACTTCCAGCCTAAAGTGACTCATTGTCTCCGTCTCCGAGGCCACTCTCCCCTTCCCTGTTTGGGTCTCCCACATTCACCGACGGCCGAGTCACGTGACACTGCACAGGCGGAGTTACTGGTGACGTGTCATCCCACTGGCCACGCCCCTCATTCACTCCCATTGTTTGGATGACCAGCTGGTTCCACTTCGTCCACCAGTCCCACCCCTTTTCCTATTGGTCCGAAGCTGCCATCAATCAGCTGGACCCCATTGTGAGGTCAGTGGTGGGATCCTCCCCCTGCCTGAATCAAACCCGGAAGGTGGATGGATGGTGTCAATCAGGAACAACAAGCAGGAGGTGCTGGGAAAGCTCAGCAGGTCTGGCAGCATCTGGGAACAGGAATCTGTCCAGTGGCCCTTCCTCAGAACCGATGGGAGCTGGAAAATTAGAATCCTGACAGTGTGGAAACAGGCCATTCGGCCCTAAAAGTCCACAGCGTATCTCCGAAGAGTATCCCACCCAGACCCATTCCCCTCCCTATTACTGTATATTTCTCCTGAATAATGCACCTCACCTACACATCCCTGAGCATTATGGGAAATTTAGCTTGGCCAATTCAACTAACCTGCAGATCTTTGTACTGCAGGAGATAGGGGTTAAAGAGCAAATAATGGGCAGGTACAGAACCCAGAGAGAGACAGGAACATTTGGAAAGACAAAGGAGTGGATTATGATCTGATTGGGAGGGTGCATAGCTGTTAATGGAGGGGACAGGAATCTGGGTCTGGCAGCATCTCAGTGGAGGTGGCGGAAATGGCGACTGATGATCTACGTTTTGCTGCAAAAACAGACCCGAGCTTCCAGCTGCCTGCCACTTTAACACACGAGCCTGTTCCCTGGCCAACGTCTCTGTCTCATGCTTACTGCAGTGTTCCAGTGAGGCCAGAACATACCAAATGGCCCGTATTTCAAGGACTGCAATTTCCCCTCCCATGTGGTCAATACCATCCACTATATCTCCTCCACTTCCTGCACCTCTGCCTTTGAAACCCACACCTCCAACTGCAACAAGGATAGACCACCCCCCCTCCCCCCACCAAGTCCTTACCTTCCACCCAGATACAACATATCATCCCCTGCCATTTCCACAACCTACAATCAGACTGCACCACCAGATTCTTAAGGGGTTTGACAGAATAAATACTGATGTGTCTCAGGGTAAATACAGAGGGGGGAGTTTGAAACCAGATTCTGAGTCAGTCACAGAATCAAGGTTCTGTTTCGGATTCATCAAGTTTAACGGAACACGGGTAAGGGGTTTCAGTAGCAATGGATCTGGAGTGAGGAGGAGACAAGCAACATTTAAGAGATTGGAATTCCTGGTGTTTGGGATTGTGTAGATGTCTGATCAGAAGGTCAGCTTCACATCAGATATAACTGTAATAATATTGTGAAGAGTGTAGTTCTGCTGCATCGTTCCCAGTGAGAGGGAGGGGCTCAGCAGTAAGGGAAAGGAATTTGTCAGACAATGGGTTTAACCATTACAATGTTTCATTGGAGGAAACTGCACCTAATCGAGTAGTGGGAATGTGGTAAGCAGTTTGATAACTGAGTAACAGTGGAGTCATGGAGAGGGATGATGGGAGGGAGAGCTGGGCATCGTCAGTGTACATGTGAAACCCAACATGGTGCTTTTGCACAATGGCACCTCCTGGCAGTGTGTACGTGAGATACAGGAGGGGCCAAGGACACCAAATGCAAGGAATTCAGAAAGGTAAGGGAGAGAGTGGAGATGGAGCAGGATTTTGGGAGAGAAGGATAAAACCAGAAAAGACAGAACAAGGAACAATATTGGTGAATCCGTGAGGGGGACTGATGAGAAGGAGGAGGAAAGAGAGTTGGAAAGTCTATAGTTTAGTGAAATTAGGGTAAAGGGTCAAGATGAGTTCTGATAGGCTTGACAAGAGACTGGAAGAAGATGTAAGTTTAGCACAAAAACCAGGAACACCATGTGAGGCAGTTTGGCTCTGTGGGCTAGTGAGAGGGAGGGAAGCAGCAGATTGGATTATCTCAGTCTTAGTGACAGAGAAACGCCATGTGCTCCAAACTCTTCTTGTTGGATGGAGGAGACAGGAGGATGGACAGTGTTTCACAAAGAAACAAAACCTGGGTAAGTGATATTTAAAGTGATTAAACAAACCTAATATATTTAACTTTTATCCAAAATATTAAAACAAATGACTGAAGTCCTGGTTCGAATCCCAACTTGGCAGATGGTGGAATCTGAATTCAAGAAAAAATAACTGGAATTAGGAATTTCCTGATCTCCATGAAACCATTGTCAATGGCAAAAAAAAAATCCTGCCAACCCGACAGTGGCCCAGCCAGCTACTCACTGTATTAATCACTGCAAAGTCTCAACAAAGGAATGAAACTGGGTGGACCACTCGGTATCTAACAAGGCACCAGAAAATACAGCCACAGAATCAGCCCTCTGGATGGTGCAACGTCCTCCAGACTAACATCTGGAGTTTGGTGTCAAAATGTGCAGAGCTGTCTCACAGACCAATCAAGGAACAGCCTGACATTCTCATACTCATGAAATCAACCCTTACAGACAATGACCAGACACCACCATCACCATCCCAAGATATTGAGATTGTGGTGATGGAAAAGCACAACAGTCAGACAGCATCCGAGGAGCAGGAGAATCGACGTTTCGAGCCTAAGCCCTTCATCAGCCTGACCTGCTGTGCTTTTCCAGCACCACACTCTCGACTCTGATCTCCAGCATCTGCGGTCTTCACTTTCTCCTGAAATCTCTGAATATGTCCTGTCCCACCGGCAGGACAGACCAGGCAGAGGTGGTGGCACAGACAGGGAGGATTTGCCCTCTGAGTACTCAGCATTGACTCCGGACACCAGGAAGTCTCATGGCTCCTGTTGATTACTAGGTACTGTCCTCCATTGGCTGATGAATCACTTCTCTTTCATGTTGAACACCATTTGGAGGAAGCACTGGGGAAGTAAATGGTGTCAAACGTACTCTGGGTACAGGATTTCAATGTCCACAATCGAGACTAGCTCTGCAACAGAATTACTGACTGAGCCGGTCAGGTCCTAAAGGACACAGCTGTTCAACTGAGTCTGCAATGGGTGGTGAGGGAACCAAGAGGGAAAAAACATACTTGATCTCATTGTTATGAATTGACCAGCTGCAGATACATCTGTCCATGACGGTATCGGACAGGACACATTCCTCTTGGAGACAAAGTCTTGGCTGAAAGTTGAGAAAAACCTCCATTGTGTTGAGTGACACTATCACCGTTCTAAATGGGACAGACTTTGAAGAGATGTAGAATCTCAAACTGGATCTCTGAGGCACTGTGGGACATCAACAGCAGCAGAACTGTACTCCAGCTCAATCTGTAATCTCGTGGGTTTGTAAATCCTGCTCTCACCCATCACAAAGGACAGGAAAGGAGGGCATGCCAACAGCAGCACCAGGTGTACCTAAAAATGAAGTGCCAACCTGGTGAAGCTACCAAACAGGACCATCTGCATTTCAAACAGCATCAGCACCAAGCCACAGAGCTAAGTGATCCTACATCCAATGGAACAGATCGGAACTCTGCAGTTCTGCTACACCCAGTTGTGAACGGTGATGGACAATTAAATAACTCACTGGAGGAAGCATCACAGATATCCCCACCTTTACTGATGGAGGGGCCTCACACATCCATGCACCAGATACGACAACAGCATTTGCAGCTATCTGTATCCAGAAGTGCAAAGTGGGATGATCCATCTCATCCTTCTGCAGTGGTTTCCAACATCACAGATGCGAGTTTTAAGCCAGTTTGATTCAGTTTGGATAACATCAAGAAATGGCTAAGTAGTGCAAAGGCTACGGGCTCTGGCAATAATACTGACAGAGGAGGTTCCAGACTGAGTCTGTCTGTCATAGAGAGTATGGCTGCCTCATGAGTTTGAAGCACTGCAATGGGTCCATGCAAGTCATGTTAGTCAAGGATATTATAACGGTGGCTGTGAGTACTTTTGATGAGGACTCTATTACTGAGGTAGTGTGGGCTGAGGTTAGAAACAGGAGAGGAGAGGTCACACTGCTTAGAGTTTTTTTTATAGGCCTCCACAGAGTTCCAGGGAAGTTGAAGAGAGGATTAGCAAAATTATTCTGGGTAAGTGCAAAAGTACCAGGGTGGGCATTATGGGGGACTTTAGCTTCTGTGCAGAGAGGTAGCGAGTCTGTTTGAGAACGTGGCTGAAGAGCTTATGGGGGACTTTAGCTTCCCCAACATTGACTGGGAATGCTATAACTCTCATACGTTGGGTGATCAATTTTTGTCCAGTGTGTACAGGAGGGTTTCCTGATACAGTATGTCGAAGGCCAACAAGGGGGAGGCCACATTGGATCTGGTGATTGGTAATGAACCAGGCCAGGTGTTTGATTTAGTTTTAGGTGAGCACTTTGGAGAGAATGACCATAATTCAGATATGTTTAGTTTAGCAATGGAAAGGGACAGGTACATGCCACAGGGCAAGAGTTATCAATGGGGCAAGGACAATTATAATGCAATTACGCAGGAATTAGGATGCATAGAATAGCGTAGCAAAATGCAGGGGATGTAGAGAATGAAAATGTGGAGCTGGTTTAAGGAAGAGATATTGCATATCCTTGATAGGTATGTCCCTGTCAGGCAGGGAGGAAGTGATAAGGTAAGGGATCCGTGGTTTATTACAGAAATTGCATCGCTTGTTAAGAAGAAGAAGGAGGCTTATGTGTTGATGAGACAAGATGGTTCAGATGAGGAGATGGAGAGTTACAGATCAGATAGGGAGGATTTAAAGAGTGTTAAGAAGAGCAAAGAGAGGACACAGCAGTCTTTAGCAAATAGAATAAAGGAGAATCCTAAAGTTTTCTATAGGTATGTGAGGAATAAAATGATGATTACGGTAGGAACAGGTCCAATCAAAGACAGAATGGAAGTTGAGTGTGTACCATGTGGAGATCGGAGAGGTGCTAACGAACATTTCGCATTGGTTTTCACTCAGGGAAAGGAGAATATTGTAGAGGAGAAGAATGTGGTATGAGATATTAGACTAGAAAGGATCGTGATTAGTTAGAAACAGGTGTTATCAATTCTAGAAAGAGTGAAAGTAGACAAGTCCCCTGGGTTGGATGGGATTTATCCAAGGATTCTCTGGGAAGCTAGGGAGGAGATAGCAGAGCATTTGGCTTTCATATTTGAGTCATCATTGTCTACACGTTTGGTACCAGAGGACTGGAGGATTGCAAATGTTGTGCCTTTGTTCAAGGGCAGTAGAGATGACCCAGGTAATTATACACCAGTGTGCCTGACTTCTGTTGTAGGAAAGGTTTTGGAAAGGATTATAAGAGATAAGATTTATAATCATCTTGCAAACAACAATTGATTTCAGATAATCAACATGGTTTCGTTAAGGCAGGTCATGTCTCGCAAACCTCATTGAGGTTTTTGAGAAGGTGACCAAGCATGTAGATGAGGGTAGGGAAGTTGACGTGGTATACATGGACTTCAGTAAAGCCTTTGATAAGGTTCCACATAGTAGGCTGTTGGAGAAAATGCAGAGGCATGGAAATGAGGGTGATTTAGCAGTTTGGATTAGAAACTGGCTTTCTAAAGGAAGGCAGTGAGTGGTGGTTGATAGAAAATATTCAACTGGAGTCCAGTTACTAGTGGTGTGCTACAAAAATCTGTTTTGGGACCACTGCTGTTTGTCATTTTTAGAAATGACTTAGACGCAAGCATAGGTAGATGGATTAGTAAATTTGCTGATGACACTAAAGTCGGTGGAGTAGTGGACAGTGTGGAAGTGTGTTACAGATTGCGGGGGACTTGGATAAACTGCAGAATTGGGCTGAGAGGTGGCAAATGTAGTTCAATGCAGCTAAATGTGAGGTGATGCACTTTGAGAAGAATAACAGGAAGGCAGAGTACTAGGTCAATGGAAAGATTCTTGGTAGTGTGGATGTGCAGAGGGATGTCGGAGTCCATGTACATAGATCCCTGAAAGTTGCCACCCAGGTGGATAGTACTGTTAAGGTGACATATGGTGTGTTAGGTTTCATTCATAGAGTAATTGAGTTCCAGAGCCGCAATATCATGCTGCAAAGATACAAAAAGCTGGTGCAGCCATACTTGGAATACTGTGTGCAGTTCTGGTGCCCATATTTCTGGAAGGACAGGAGGAATTGGAAATGGTGCAGAGGAGATTAACCAGGATATTGCCTACTCTGGAGGGAAGGTCTTACGAGGAAAGGCTGAGAGACTTGAACCTGTTCTCCTTGGCAAGAAGGCTAAGAGGGGATTTGATAGAGACATACAAGATGATCAGAGGCTTAGATAGGGTAGACAGTGGAAGTCTTTTTCTAGGATGATGATGTCAGTATGCACGAGGGGCATAACTACAAATGAGGAGTGATAGATTTAAGACAGATGTCAGAGGCAGGTTCTTTACTCAGAGAGGGGTAAGGTTGTGGAACGTACTACCTGCTAATGTAGACAACTCAGCCACATCAGGAAGATTTAAACAATCCTTAGATAAGGACATGGGTGATTTTGGATAGTGTAGGGGTGAGAATCAGTTCACAGGTCAGCGTGACATCAAGGACTGAAGGGCCTGTTCTGCACTGTATTGTTCTATGACTATTGTGCTACAAGAGATTTCTGCTGTCTTAAACAGAGTGACAGATCTTGTATGTTGGCTTACGAAATGTCACTGATCGCTACCAAAAACGTACGAGGTCAAGTTAGGGCAATAATAAGTTGCTACAACAGGAGGGGAGCAGGTAACTCCATACAAAACCCTGCTTCTTCTCACCTATTTTTACCTCCAAAATAGAGGGAAAGCACCTCTGGATCCCACCACAACAATTTGCCCCACAATCCTGGTATCTGGCTGCGCACTAGGTGGAGTGGAATAGTCTGTACTGGGACCCATTGGGGCCCTGAAACACTTGGTAAAGACTAAAATCATCTGAACATTGAGAACCCCACCACATTGTATGCATTTTCTATTGTTTTTACTCGGTTCCCTTGTTTTTCCGAATGAACCTGTTTAAAGTTGTTATTAGACGCACCTGCACTCGCTGTGAATTGAACCCAGGCCTCCCGGTCAAGATTCGGGATATTTTCACCGCATCACAAGACATCGACTCTAAATTCCCTTGTCCCTTAATGTTTCTGGTGCTTAGCTGCTGAGTCACGCCCGAATCAACTCTGCAAATGGGAGGAAGGGGCGGAACTGGAGGACCAAGCGGCGGCCGGTCCTCGAACCAGAGTGAGTGAGGGGCGGGGCCAAAGCATTCTCGGGAGTGAACGCGTCAGGATTGGTCAGAATGCAAACTGTTTTGCAGGATTGATCGTTTTCACTACATAGTGGAGTGTTAAACCTCTGTCATAAATCAATGTGAGATTTTAAGAAATAGTTGTGATGTAAATCTGATAACGTACATATTTTCAATCGATTTGCACAAATTGAGTAAGAAACTTGTTTTCAAACTCAGAACGACTGGTAATTTACATACTTGGCCAGTATGGTTGAGTTGGACCGAACAATCTACTCTCATACTAGCCAGCTCTATATCTGTAAGTCGACAGAACTGTTGTTAATGACAAATATTTCACCCATGATTCTCTTCAGTTATGAATAATCTGTATAAACTCACCGGAAACCTCAGACGCACGCGCAGTTTGGTTCCTATGTGGCACATGCGCAGTGTCACACTGATCGGGACAGGGAGAGGGAGAGACACGGAGCTGAATTCTCCGGCAAGTAGCTGCGATCGGCTTCAGAGAGTGCGCTCAGAGCCGGTGTGTGGGAGCGTCGCTGGGAGAAAGGAGCGGACAGAATTCACAAATCTCGGATAGAGGTAAAAAAAAACACAAAAAAGCCCCTCCAGGCCCGGGGAAGGAGGTGGCGGTCTCTGATCGGGGAAGCGGCCCAGGTCACGGCCGCCATTTGTTTGAGGGAAGAGGGAGCGCTCTGGGCCGCCATGTTGTGAAGGTCAAGGTGCAGGAGGGCGGGGCTATCGGGGTCTGTAGAACAATCAGAGGAAAGGGAAGCCCCATTGTTACTGATGAATTCCATGAACACAGCGTCACTGGGCGGTCCCGCAGGAATCTCCTCTCTCAGTCCCTGCTGTGATGTTTCACCCCAATCACAACCAGCAGCTCTCCTCCTCTCTCAGCTCCCCTTCTGTCCTTCCTGCAGCATCTGTCCCTGGGGCATTGAGCTGCCTGTCCTGTCCCTCCCTCAGCTGTTGTTCTGTAATCCCTGTGATATCCCAGTCCCATCTTAGATTACTTCACCAAAGACAGGGATGCACCGGTGGATTTTTCTTAACATCAGCAATTGTTTAATACTCACTTACATGTTTTTAATTACATCATTTTTGAAGCATTTATTTCACATTCAATCATTTGCAATGGTGGGATTTGGACTTGTGTCCAGAGAACACTTGCTGATTTTCTGGATAAATAGTCACACAATAATGCCCCAAGGCCATCACTTCACCTGCTCACAGTTTGTATATCCCAGTGCAACATGAATCAAAACCCTTTCTTCCTGCACAATTGTTTGACCCGGCGCTCTGGTGTAGTGACTCAGTACCTCACCGTCTGGTATCCCTCACTGTGGGGGTCTAATTGCTGCTTCTGTCAGCCTCTCTCACTTTTGAAGCTACTCCAGATCATGAGCCAACAGAATTCTCCGCTCCAGAGAGATGAGGCAGCACAGGTCAGGAATGGAGACTGGGATTTTCCAGATCTATGTGGGGCTCAGTGCCATTCTATATGTGTCACCCTCAAAGCATTAGTCTAATTTCCCATTCTGCCCCTTTCTGTGTCTTCTACAGGTACTCATGGAGTTCCTGACTCAATAGACTTGCCAACTGCTGGCTGGGACGATGGTTGGTCAGCCGGAAAGACACAGTCAGGGAGGTCGGAGTCTTCAATCAATCCTGCTGCCAGGTAAGATCACTCCAGTGCACAGAGCAGAAAGTAGTAAGAGGGATCCAAACATCAGCTAACAAGACAGGACATAGAGAAAGTGCTGGAGGGGGAGCACAGTACAGACACAACCCAGGCTCAATCACCATACCTGCTGCAAGTTTTGTTGTAATGAGACAGCATCGGGAGTTCCCAGTTATCAGTCCAGTCCTGTGCTTTCTTAGGGAGCATCAGAACAACTGAGGGGAAAGCAGGCCTCCCATGAGAGGGTGGTAATGCAATCTGGGATCTTTCTGTTCCCTATTCCCTCTCCAACACTATCTACGGCTTGTATTGAGGACCAGTGTCTTCAATCATTCTAACTCCTATCACAGTTCCTATCTCTGTCATCTCCTCCCCTCTCACCAATTATTTCACATATTTGAAACCTCCAGTCCAGATGACCATCCATAACGCTGTAACTTGCTTTAGTCTCTACAACATGCGTTGTCTCGATAGTCTTCTCCTCCAATAACTGCAGACGTAGGGTCTGTTTCTGTGCGGCATGATTCTTCGGACGAGGTTTCCTAAATGGAATGAGTCACATTTGCCTGTGTTTGGCCCATATCCTTTCAAACCTTCCCCTCTCCATGTACCTGCCCAAGTGCCTTTTCCATGTTGTAATTGTACTTGATTTTACCATTTCCTCTGGCAGTCCATTCCGTCTATGCACCATTTTCTGTGGATAATGTTGCCCCTCAGCTCCCTCTTTAAATCCTTACTCTCTCACCCCACCTTTATGCCTCTAGCTTTGGACTCACCTACCCTTGGCTATTCACCGTACTTAGGCCCTACATTGTTTCATAAACCTTTATAAGGTAACCCTGTGGCCTCCTCTGCCCAGGAGAAATATTGACGACAGTGTTACCAATATCTCCAACTCATGTACTCAATGCTCTGACCAATGAAGACAAGTGTGCCAATTACCGCTTTCAACACCCGGTCCCCCTGTGATGCCAGTCCAAGGAACAATGTAACTGCACCCCTTGGTCTCTCCCTTTTCTACAACACTCTCCAGGGCCCAACCATTAACTGTGTTAGTCCTCCCTGGTTTGTCTGATTAAATCCAATACCTGAATTAAACTCTATCTTTCATTCCTTGGCCCACTGGCCCAGTTGATTAATATCCCCTTCGATATCTATATTCCCTGCCCACTCTTCCACTAATCTTGGTATCCACAAACATACTAACAGGGACTGCTCTCTTTTCACTCAGATTGTTTATGTAAATGGTGCACAACAGTGGTCCCATCACCAATCCTTACAGCACACTGCTGGTCAGAGGCCCCAGTTTAAACAACAACCCTCTCCCACCATCCTCTGTCTCTCACTGTCATCCCATTTTGTATCCAGTTGGCAAGCTCTCCCTGATCCTTTGTTATCTACCGTTACTAACCAATGGATCAGGCTTCACCCTGAACAGGGGTTTGTGGAAGCCAGAAACAACGTCTGTTGCTCTGCCTTTGTCTATGTTTTTGGTCACATCTTGAGCAAACTCCAGTCAAGTTTGTGAGACATGTTATCCCACGCACAAAGCCATGCTGGCTGTTCGTAATAAGGCCTACCTGTCAGAACAACTGACCCACCCTGATGTCTCGCTCATCAGCCTGTAGCTCCCTGGCTTTCTCTTGCAGCCTTTCTTAATTAATGACACAACATTATAATCATAGTCAGAGAGTCATACCACACTGTTCTGTTAACACTAACCATACTCTAAAACGGATCTCATCCCACCTACCTGTTCCTGGATCATATTCCTTCATACCTTTCTTATTTCTGCCCTAATCCAAATGTCTTTTAAACATTGTAAATGTCCCCACATTCACCCCTTCCTTGGGAAGTTCATTCCACACACAACCCATCCTCTGTGTAACAATGTGCTCCTCATGTCTTTTTTTTATATGTCTCTCCTCTAAACTTAAAATGTAATGCCTTGCCTTGAAACTCCCCTGTCCATGGGAAAGACAACTCCCATTAACTCGATCTATCCTCCTCATGATTTTATAAACATCTATGAGGTCATCTGTCAACATTCAGGTTTCAGTGAAAAATACCAACCTGTTCAGCCTTTCTTCATACTGAAGCCTTTCATACCCAGCCACATCCCAGTAAATCTCCTCCCAACCCTTTCCTGCTTAATAATATCCTTCCTATAACTGGTCGACCAGAACTGGACACAGTATTCCTGAAGAGGACTCACCAATGGCCTGTATAATCTCAATATGGCTTCCAACTCCTATATCCAAAGGACTGAGCAGTGAAGGCAAATGAGGCAAGCACCTTTTTTTAAACTATCCTGTCTCTCCATGTTACAAATTTCAAAGAATTATGTACCTGAACCCTGAGGTCCCTCTGTTCTACGACACTCCCGAAGGTCCTACCATTAATTGTATAAGCCCTGCCCGTGTTTGTTGTACCAAATGCATTCCCGCACATTTATTCAGATTGAACTCCATCTACAGCTTTTCAGCTGTTCACGCATTTCATCAGGATGCCTTTGTAATCTCAGAAAACCACCTTCACTGTCCACAATGCCACCCTCCAGTCTATCAGCCTCTCACACATAGCTCTCTATGGTACAAATATCTCTGCTAGGGGCCCTACAATGTCTTCTGCTGCAAATGTGTTGCTGGTCAAGCACAGCAGGTTAGGCAGCATCTCAGGAATAGAGAATTCGACGTTTCGAGCATCCTGATGAAGGGCTTATGCTCGAAACGTCGAATTCTCTATTCCTGAGATGCTGCCTAACCTGCTGTGCTTTGACCAGCAACACATTTGCAGCTGTGATCTCCAGCATCTGCAGACCTCATTTTTTACTACAATGTCTTCACCAGCTTCCCACAATGTCCTGAGCTACATTTGATCACGTCCTGGGGATTTATCTACCTTTGTGTTTTAAACCCTCCAGCACCTCCTCTTCGATAATGTGGACTCATTTCAAGACATTGGGTCATAGAGATATACAGCATGGAAACAGGCCCTTCAGACCAACTCCTGCATGACGTTTCTAGTCACATTTGCCACAATTTTGCCAATATCCCTCTAAATCTTTGCTATTCATACACCCATCCACATACCTGCAAATCGCCTCCCCAGATCTACTTTAAAAATTCATGTCGAATACTATCTTGCTCCATTGAATAACTTGAACTTGTGGGCCAGGCCTTTCCTTTTCCATCACTATTTTCAAACGAATACAATTGTGGTGACTTTCCAAAGGGCTCCCCCACTAACCCCTCAGTCCCGTTCCCGACCTTGTTTCCCAAGGGGAGGTCAGCTTTAGCCCCATTCTCCAGTTGGGCCACTTACATAATGACTGGGAGTTTCAGGAACACACTTAACAAATTCCTTTCATCCAAATGCTTAACTTAGTAGGAATCCCAGTCCACGTTTGGAACAGTTAGGATCCCCTATCATTACAACCCTAATATTATAAGAGATATCTGAGATCTCCTGACATATTTGCTCCTTCATCTCCCATTGCCTATCGCTGTAGTCCGACCATAGAAAACTAATGGCCAATTTTTATTTCTCAGTTCCACTAATATCGTTTAACTGGGCGATCCTGCATGAATACTCCCTCTAGGTCCTGCTGGGATGTTTCCCCCAGTCAAAACCACCAGCTCTCCGCCTGTTTTGCCTCCTGTTCTATCCTTCCTGCAGCATCTGTCTCCGGAACATCGAGCTGCTGGCCTGTCGCTCCCTCAGCTGTGTTTCTGTAATACCTATGGTATCCCAATCCCATGTTCCCATCCATGCTCTGGGTTTATCTGCCTTATCTGTCTGGCCCTTTGCATTGAAATAACTGCAGTTTAATCCACCCGTTTTCCCTCATTGTCTGCTATGTTCGTGCCTGCCTTGTCTATTTATATTGCTGTCTACAACATCTGTACCAGCCTCAAATTTCCTTCTGGCCTTACAACTCTTTGGAGTCACACAGCCCTGCCAGACAAGTTTAAATCCTCTCGAGCAGCTCCAGCAACGTTCCCCACCAGGATATGGGTCCCCCTCCTGCTCCCAGTTCAGGTGCCTTCCCAGCCCTGTCTACCTGTGCTGACACCTTCAGACATCCAGGGACTTGCCCACCAAGGTCCCTGTATTCCTCAGTACTCCAGGAGGACCGACCATTCATGATGGATATCATTTGTTTATGAGACTTCCCACAGTGCATTGCCTCACAGTGATCAGAAGTAAACTCTGTCTGCCATTCCTCTGCTCAGTTTATCATCTGATGGCCTTAGACTGCAGCCTGAGTCCATCCCCCTCACCATGGACAACACCCTCACCTTTCATGTTATCTACAAACCTACTAATGTTACCTTCTGCTTTCCCATCCGAGTGATTAATGTCCATAATGTCCAGCAATGGCTCCTGCACAGATCCCTGTGGTACACCCGCTGGGCAAAGGCTTTCAATCACAAAACCAACCCTCCACCAATTGTGGAGCCAATTTACCAACTGACCTTGGATCCCATGGGATCTTCCCTTTTGGACCAGCCTTCCGTGTGGGACCTTGTCAAAGACCTTAATGAACTCCATGTAACCCACATCATCTGGACTGCCCTCATCAATATCAGAGGACAGTTGTCTAGCAGATCCATACAGACAATCCTGACTGAAACTGCGGGGGTATCCGTTTCTGGCGAATACATTGTAGAGGTGTTCTTCTTCCTCTTTTTGCAGTTCTGGTGTACTGCAGTGTGTTGTGGCCCTTTTGAACCATGTCTTGATGCAACTTCTTTTGTGTGTGTTGGGGTGGTTGCTTTCGTAGTTCAGGACTTGGTCTGTGTGTGTGGCTTTCCTGTATACCTTTGTGGTGAATTCTCCGTTCGGTGTTCTCTGTACCATCACGTCTAGGAATGGGAGTTGGTTGTCCTTTTCTACCTTTGTAGTGAATCGGATTCCTGTGAGTGTGGCGTTGATGATCTGGTGTGTGTTCTCTATTTCTGTGTTTTTAATTATTACAAAGGTGTCATCCACATATCTGACCCAGAGTTTGGGTTGAATTTGCGGTAAGACTGTTTGTTCTAATCTTTGCATTACCGCTTCTGCGATGAGTCCAGAGATGGGTGAGCCCATGGGTGTGCTGTTGATTTGTTCACATATTTGGTTGTTGAATGTGAAGTGTGTTGTGAGGCACAGGTCCAGTAGTTTGAGTATGCCGTCTTTGTTGATAGGTTCCCCGTCTTGTTGTCTGTTCTGTACGTCCAGCAGGTTGGCTATTGTTTCTCTGGCTAGGGTTTTGTCAAGAGAGGTGAACAGTGCTGTTACGTCGAATAGTTTCTTCCTTGTCTACGTGTGTATTTCTGATGATGTCCAAGAATTCCTGTGTTGACTGTATAGAGTGTCTGGATCTGCTGATCAGGTGTTTCAGTTTCTGTTGTAGCTCTTTAGCCAGTTTGTGTGATGGTGTCCCTGGTAGTGATACTATGGGTCTGAGTGGGATGTCTGGTTTGTGTACTTTAGGTAGTCCATAGAATCTGAAGGTGTTGTTGCTTTCAGTTTTCATTATCTGTAGGTCAAACGTGGTTATCTATCTTTTTTGTAGTTTCTCAGTGTGTTGTTTATCCTATTGGTGAGCTGTGGGGTGGGGTCAAACACCATGCAATTTCATCAACAGATGCCTCAGGGAAAGACAACAGAACGAGGACATGCCACGGCCCAAAGGACTGGCCCATGTTACCATACGTCAAGAACATTTCTGAACTGACAGCCAGACTACTGCGACCACTCGGACTCATAACAGCACACAAACCAACAGCCACTCTCAGACAACAGCTCACCAGAACAAAGGACCCGATACCCAGCATGAGCAAAACCAACATCGTGTACAAAATCCCATGCAAGGACTGCACAAGACACTACATAGGACAAAAAGGAAAACAGCTAACGATCCGTATCCAAGAACACCATTTAGCCACGAAACGACACGACCAGCTATGCTTAGTAGCCACACACTCCTATGACAAGCAACATGAATTTGACTGGGACAACACTACTATTATAGGACAAGTCAAACAGAGAACAGCCAGGGAATTCCTCGAGGCATGGCACTCATCCACAGATTCAATCAACAGACACATCGACCTGGACCCGATATACCGGCCACTGCAGCGAACAGCTGGAACTGGCAACCGGAAGCGGCAGAGACAAACCACTATAAATGCCGGAGGAAACATCACAGAAGCGCTTCACAGGAGGCTCCCAAGCACTGAGGATGTAACCTTGACAGGGGACGAAACGTCTGCAATACAAATTCCCAGCTCGGCGAACAGAACCACAACAACGAGCACCCGAGCTACAAATCTTCTCCCAAACTTTGAAGCCCTTTAGACTCTACAAAGCTCCGTCATGAGCAAGCCCCCATCTCGCTATTTCCTTTGCCTTCTTCAGTTTCTGCAACTCGCTGTATCTTCCAGTAACGCTCTTTAGTTACTGCAGGTCTGCCTAGCTCCCCAGATAACCTGTTCCATCCCCTACAGCTCCATCAATCACTGTAACACCCTCTGCTCTGTCTAATCCTCCTATTTCCCACTGTCTTCCAGGTACAATGGTGATCCTGTAAGAGACCAGTGCGGAATGGGATGTTATAAATCTCAGCTGAGGCTTGCGGCCTACCATTACCTGGGAGTCACTAAGGGAGAGAATCTGAGAGAGAGCAGCACAAAGCGGGAGAATATAAATCAGCAGCGAGGGTCAAGGCCGACTGGGACTTGGATCTGGAGAAACAGCAGAGCAGGAGGCTGGAAATCAGCACCGAGTCACAGAGGGAGTGACCGTGGGAGGGAGCAACTTGGAGCAGGAGCTTGAGGCTGACTCACACCTGGGAGAATATAAATCAGCACTGAGGATCGAGGCCTCGCTGTACCTGGGAGTGACAGAGACGGTGACCCTGTGAGGGAGCAGACTAGAGTGAGAGCTGGACGATTACACGTCCGAGGAGACACATCACTGTGTGTGCACGAGTCCCTCCCTTGTTCTGTGTTTGTGTGTGTCCCCCCTTCCCTCGCTGTGTGTGTGTAACTCTCCTCACTGTGTGTGTCCCTCCCTCGCTGTGTGTATCCCACCCATCCCTCGCTCTGTGTGTGGTGTGTGTGTGTGTGTGTGTGTCCCCCGCCTCGCTGTGTGTGTGTCCCACCCCCTCGTGTGTATGTGCGTGTGGCCCCCCCTCGCTGTGTGTGTGTGCGTGTCCCCTCCCTCGCTCTGTGTGTGTGTGTGTGTGTGTGCGCGTGTGCGCGTGTCCCCCTCCCTCGCTGTGTGTGTTCGCGTGTCCCCCTCCCTCGCTGTGTGTGCGCGTGTCCCCCTCCCTCGCTGTGTGTGCGCGTGTCCCCCTCCCTCGCTGTGTGTGCGCGTCTCCCCCCTCCCTCGCTGTGTATGCGTCTCCCCCTCCCTTGCTGTGTGTGCGTGTCCCCCCTCCCTCGCTGTGTGTGCGTGTGTCCCCCTCCCTCGCTCTGTGTGCGTGTCCCCCCTCCCTTGCACTGTGTGCGTGTCCCCCTCCCTCGCTGTGTGTGCGCGTGTCCCCCTCCCTCGCTGTGTGTGCGCGTCCCCTCCCTCGCTGTGTGTCCCCCTCCCTCGCTGTGTCCCCCTCCCTCGCTGTTCGTGACCCCCCCCCGCTGTGTGCGTGTGTCCCCCTCCCTCGCTGTGTGAGTGTCCCCCTCCATCGCTGTGTCTGTCCCTCCCTCGCTGTGTATCTGTGCGTGTCCCTCCCTCACTGTGTGTGTGCGTCCCCCTCCCTCGCTCTGTGTGTGTGTGTGTTGTGTGCGTGTCCGTGTCCCTCCCTCGCTGTGTGTGTGTCCCCCTCCCTCGCTCTGTGTGTGTGTGTGTGGTGTGTGTGGTGTGTGTGTGTGTCCCCTCCCTCGCTGTGTGTGTGTGTGTGTGTGTGTGTGTCCCTCCCTCGCTGTGTGTGTGTGTCCCTTCCTCGCTCTGTGTGTGTGTGTGTGTGTGTGTATGTGTGTGGTGTGTGTGTGTCCCCAACCCTCGCTGTATATGTGTGTGTGTGTGTGTGTTTGTATGTGGGTGTGTGTCCCACCCGCTCGCTGTGTGTGTCTGTTTTCCCCCCCTTCCTCGCTCTGTGTGTGTGTGTGTGTGTGTGTGTGTGCGTGTGTCCCCCCTCGCTGTGTGTGCACGTGTGCCTCCCTCGCTGTGTGTGTGTGTCCCTCCCTCGCTGTGTGTGTGTGTGTGTGTGTCCCACCCCCTCGCTGTGTGTGTGTGTGTCCCACCCCCTCGCTGTGTGTGTCCCACCCGCTCGCTGTATGTGTGTGTGTCCCTTCCTTGCTCTGTGTGTGCGCGTGTGTGTGTGTGTGTCCCTCCCTCGCTGTGTGTGTTTGTCCCCCCTCCCTCGCTGTGTGTGCGTGTCCCCCCTCCCTTGCTGTGTGTGTGTGTGTGTCCCCCTCCCTCGTTGTGTGTGTGTGTCCCCCTCCCTTGCTGTGTGTGCGTGTCTCCCCCTCCCTCGCTGTGTGTCCCCTCCCTCGCTGTGCGTGACCCCCCGTCGCTGTGTGCGTGAGTATGCCCCTCCATCGCTGTGTGTGTGTCCCCCTCCCTCGCTGTGTATGTGTGCGTGTCCCTCCCTCACTGTGTGTGTGCGTGTCCCTTCCTGGCTGTGTGTGCACATGTCCCTCCCACCCTGTGTGTGTGTGTCCCCTCCCTCTGTGTATGTGTGCGTGTCCCTCCCTCACTGTGTGTGTGCGTGTCCCTTCCTGGCTGTGTGTGCACATGTCCCTCCCACCCTGTGTGTGTGTGTGTCCCCTCCCTCGCTGTGTGTGTGTGTGTCCCCATCCCTCGCTGTGTGTGTGTCCCCTCCCTCGCTGTGTGTGTGTGTGTCCCCATCCCTCGCTGTGTGTGTCCCCATCCCTCGCTGTGTGTGTGTCCCCATCCCTCGCTGTGTGTGTGTCCCCATCCCTCGCTGTGTGTGTGTCCCCCTCCCTCGCTGTGTGTGTGTCCCCTCCCTCGCTGTGTGTGTGTCCCCTCCCTCGCTGTGTGTGTGTCCCCCCCTCGCTGTGTGTGTGTGGCCCCGCCCTCGCTGTGTGTGTGTCCCAGCCCCTCGTGTGTGTGTGCGTGTGTCCCCTCCCTCGCTGTGTGTGTGTTCCCCCTCCCTCGCTGTGTGTGTGTGTCGCTGTGTGTGTGCGCTGTGTGTGTCCCCCTCCCTCGCTGTGTGTGCGCGTGTCCCCCCCTCCCTCGCTGTGTGTGCGCGTGTCCCCCCTCGCTCGCTGTGTGTGCGTGTGTCCCCCTGCCTCGCTGTGTGTGCGTGTCCCCCCTCCCTCGCTGTGTGTGCGTGTGTCCCCCTCCCTCGCTCTGTGTGCATGTCCCCCCTCCCTCGCTGTGTGTGCGTGTGTCCCCCTCCCTCGCTGTGTGTGCGTGTCCCCCCTCCCTCGCTGTGTGTGCGTGTGTCCCCTCCCTCGCTCTGTGTGCGTGTCCCCCTCCCTCGCTGTGTGCGCGTGTCCCCCCCTCGCTGTGTGTGCGCGTGTCCCCCTCCCTCGCTGTGTGTGCGCGTGTCCCCCTCCCTCGCTGTGTGTCCCCCTCCCTCACTGTTCGTGACCCCCCCTCGCTGTGTGTGCGCGTGTCCCCCCCCTCGCTGTGTGTGCGCGTGTCCCCCTCCCTCGCTGTGTGTCCCCCTCCCTCACTGTTCGTGACCCCCCCTCGCTGTGTGCATGAGTGTCCCCCTCCCTCGCTGTGTGAGTGTCCCCCTCCCTCGCTGTGTGTGTGTCCCCTCCCTCGCTGTGTGTGCCTGTCTCCCCCTCCCTCGCTGTGTGTCCCCCTCCCTCGCTGTGCGTGACCCCCCCTCGCTGTGTGTGTGTGTCCCCCTCCCTCGCTGTGTGTGTGTCCCCCTCCCTCGCTGTGTGTGTGTGTCCTCCTCCCTCGCTGTGTGTGTGTGTCCCCCTCCCTCGCTGTGTGTGTGTCCCCCTCCCTCGCTGTGTGTGTGTGTCCCCCTCCCTCGCTGTGTGTGTGTGTCCCCCTCCCTCGCTGTGTGTGTGTCCCCCTCCCTCGCTGTGTGTGTGTGTCCCCCTCCCTCGCTGTGTGTGTGTGTCCCCCTCCCTCGCTGTGTGTGTGTGTCCCCCTCCCTCGCTGTGTGTGTGTCCCCCTCCCTCGCTGTGTGTGTGTGTCCTCCTCCCTCGCTGTGTGTGTGTGTCCCCCTCCCTCGCTGTGTGTGTGTCCCCCTCCCTCGCTGTGTGTGTGTGTGCCCCTCCCTCGCTGTGTGTGTGTGTGTCCCCCTCCCTCGCTGTGTGTGCGCGTGTCCCCCCTCCCTCGCTGTGTGTGCGCGTGTCCCCCTCCCTCGCTGTGTGTCCCCCTCCCTCGCTGTTTGTGACCCCCCCTCGCTGTGTGCATGAGTGTCCCCCTCCCTCGCTCTGTGTGTGTCCCACCCGCTCGGGGTGTGTGTCCCCCTCCCTCGCTGTGTGTGTGTCCCCCTCCCTCGCTGTGTGTGTGTCCCCTCCCTCGCTGTGTGTGTGTCCCACCCCCTCGCTGTGTGTGTGTCCCACCCCCTCGCTGTGTGTGTGTCCCACCCCCTCGCTGTGTGTGTGTCCCACCCGCTCGCTGTGTGTGTCTGTTTTCCCCCCCTTCCTCGCTCTGTGTGTGTGTGTCCCTCCTTCGCTGTGTGTGTGCGTGTCCCCCCTCGCTGTGTGTGCACGTGTGCCTCCCTCGCTGTGTGTGTGTCCCCCTCCTCGCTGTGTGTGTGCGCGCATGTCCCTCCCTCGCTGTGTGTGTGTGTGTGTGTGTGTGTGTGTGTGTGTGTGTGTCCCCGCTCCCCCGCTGTATGTGCGTGTCCGTGTCCCTCCCTCACTGTGCGTGTGCGTGTGTGTGTGTCCCTCCCTTGCTGTGTGTGTGTGTCCCCCTCACTGTGTGTGTGTGCGCATGTCCCTCCCTCGCTGTGCGTGTGTGTCCCCCTCACTGTGTGTGTGTGCGCATGTCCCTCCCTTGCTGTGCGTGTGTGTGTGTGTGTGTCCCTCCCTCACTGTGTGTGTGTGTGGTGTGTGTGTGTGTCCCTCCCTCACTGTGTGTGTGTGTGTGTGTCCCTCCCTCGCTGTGTGTGCGTCCCACCCCCTCGCTGTGTGTGTCCCCGCCTCGCTGTTTGTCCCCCCATCGCTGTGTGTGCGTCCCACCCCCCCTCGCTGTGTGTGTCCCCCCCTCGCTGTGTCCCCCCCCCGCTGTGTGATTGCGCATGTCCCTCCCTCGCTGTGTATGTGTGTGACCCCCCCCTCACTGTGTGTGTCCTCCCTCACTCGCTGTGTGTGTATGTCCCCTCCCTCGCTGTGTGTCCCCTCCCTCGCAGTGTGTGTGTGTGTGTGTGTGTGTGTGTGCGTGTCCCTCCCTCGCTGTGTGTGTGTCCCACCCGCTCGCTGTGTGTGTGTGTGTGTGTCCCACCCGCTCGCTGTGTGTGTGTGTGTCTCCCTTCCTCGCTGTGTGTGTGTTGTGTGTGTGTGTGTCCCTCCCTCGCTGTGTGTGCGTGTCCGTGTCCGTGTCCCTCCCTCGCTGTGCGTGTGTGTGTGTCCCACCCGCTTGCTGTTTGTGTCCCACCCGCTCGCTGTGTGTGTGTGTTTGTCCCCCCCCCTCGCTGTGTGCGTGTGTCCCCCTCCCTCGCGTGTGTGTGTGTGTCCCCTCCCTCGCTGTGTGTGTGTGTGTCCCTCCCTCGCTGTGTGTGTGTGTGTCCCCCTCCCTCGCTGTGTGTGTGTGTCCCCCCTCCCTCGCTGTGTGTGCGTGTCTCCCCCCCCTCGCTGTGTGTCCCCTCCCTCGCTGTGTGTCCCCTCCCTCGCTGTGCGTGACCCCCCCCTCGCTGTGTGCGTGAGTATCCCCCTCCATCGCTGTGTGTGTGTCCCTCTCCCTCGCTGTGTGTGTGTGTGTGTACCTCCCTCGCTGTGTGTGTCCCACCCCCTCGCTGTGTGTGTGTCCCTCCCTCCCTGTGTGGGTGTGTCCCACCCCCTTGCTATGTGTGCCCCCCCTCGCTGTGTGTCCCCCCCTCCCTCGCTGTGCGTGTCCCCCCCTCGCTGTGGCTGTCCCCCTCCCTCGCTGTGTGTGTGCGCGTGTCCCTCCCTCGCTGTGTGTTTGTGTGTGTCCCCTGCCTTGCTGTGTTTGTGTGTGTCCCCTACCTTGCTGTGTTTGTGTGTGTCCCTCCCTCGCTGTGTTTGTGTGTGTCCCTCCCTCGCTGTGTTTGTGTGTGTCCCCCTACCTCGCTGTGTGTGTCCCCCCTACCTCGCTGTGTGTGTCCCCCTACCTCGCTGTGTGTGTCCCCCCTCGCTGTGCGTGTCCCCCTCCCTCAGTGTGTGTGCGCGCATGTCCCTCCCTCACTGTGTGTGTGCGCGTGTCCGTCCCTCACTGTGTGTGTCCACCCCCTCCCTCGCTCAGTGTGTGACCCGCTTCCTCGATGTGCGTGTGTGTGTGTGTGTGTCCCTCGCTGTGTGTGTGTGTGTGTCTCCCTTCCTCGCTGTGTGTGTGTGTGGTGTGTGTCCCTCCCTCGCTGTGTGTGCGTGTCCGTGTCCGTGTCCCTCCCTCGCTGTGCGTGTGTGTGTCCCCCCCCCTCTGTGTGTGTCCCACCCCCTCGCTGTGTGTGTGTGTCCCTCCCTCGCTGTGTGTGTGCTTGTCCCCCCCTCCCTCGCTGTGTCTGTGTGTCCTCCTCCCTCGCTGTGTGTGCGTGTGTCCCCCTCCCCGCTGTGTGTGTGTGTGTGTGCCCCCTCCCTCGCTGTGTGTGTGTCCCACTCCCTCGCTGTGTGTGTGTCCCCCCCCTCCTCGCTGTGTGTGCGTGTCTCCCCCTCCCTCGCTGTGTGTCCCCTCCCTCGCTGTGCGTGACCCCCCCTCGCTGTGTGCGTGAGTATCCCCCTCCATCGCTGTGTGTGTGTCCCTCTCCCTCGCTGTGTATGTGTGTGTCCCTCCCGCTCGCTGTGTGTGTGTCCCTCCCCCCTCGCTGTGTGTGTGTCCCTCCCTCCCTGTGTGTGTGTGTGTGTCCCTCCCTCGCTGTGTGTGTCCCCCCTCCCTCGCTGTGTGTGTCCCCCTCCCCCGCTGTGTGTCCCCCCCTCGCTGTGTGTCTTCCCCTCCCTTGCTGTGTGTGTGTCCGTGTGTCCCTCCCTCGCTGTGTGTTTGTGTGTGTCCCCTACCTTGCTGTGTGTGCGCGTGTCCCTCCCTCGCTGTGTGTGCGCGTGTCCCTCCCTCGCTGTGTGTGCGCGTGTCCCCCCCCACTGTGTGTGTGTGTCCCCCTACTCGCTGTGTGTCCCCCTCCCTCGCTGTGTGTGCGCGTGTCCCTCCCTCGCTGTGTGTTTGTGTGTGTCCCCCTACCTTGCTGTGTTTGTGTGTGTCCCTCCCTTGCTTTGTGTGTCCCCTTACCTCGCTGTGTGTGTCCCCTTACCTCGCTGTGTGTGTCCCCACCTCGCTGTGCGTGTCCCCCTCCCTCATTGTGTGTGCGCGCATGTCCCTCCCTCACTGTGTGTGTGCGCGTGTCCGTCCCTCACTGTGTGTGTCCACCCCCCTCCCTCGCTCTGTGTGTGTGTGTGTGTGTGTGTGTCCTCGCTGTGTGTGTACCCCACCTTCGCTGTGTGTGTCCCACCTCGCTGTGTGTGTCCCCCACTCGCTGTGTGTGTCACCCCCTGCTGTGTATGTGCGTTTGTCCCTCCCTCGCTGTGTGTGCGTGTCCCCCTCCCTCGCTGTGTGTGTGTTTATCCCTCCCTCGCTGTGTGCGTGTCCCTCCCTCGCTGTGTGTGTGTGCGTGTCCGTCCCTCACTGTGTGTGTGTGTGCACCCCTTCCCTCGCTCTGTGTGTGTGTCCCTACCTCGTTGTGTGTGTGTCCCCCTCCCTCGCTCTGTGTGTGTGTCCCTACCTCGTTGTGTGTGTGTGTCCCCCTCCCTCGCTGTATGTGTGTCCCCCTCCCTCGCTGTGTCTGTCCCTCCCTCGCTGTGTATCTGTGCGTGTCCCTCCCTCACTGTGTGTGTGCGTCCCCCTCCCTCACTGTGTGTGTGTGTGTGTGTGTGTGTGTGTGTCCCACCCCTTCGCTGTGTGTGTCCCACCCGCTCGCTGTGTGTCCCCCCCACCCTCGCTGTGTGTGTGTGCGTTTCCCTCCCTCGCTGTGTGTGTGTCTGTCCCCCCTCGCTGTGTGTGTGTCCCCCCCCCCTCGCTGTGTGTGTGTGTGTGTGTGTCCCTCCCTCGCTGTGTGTGCGTTTCCCTCCCTCGCTGTGTGTGTGCGTGTGTGTGCCCTCACTCGCTGTGTGAGTGTGTCCCTTCCTCGCTGTGTGTGTCCCGCCCCCTCGCTATGTGCATGTCCCCCTCTCCCACGCTGTGTTTGTGCGTGTCCCTCCCTCGCTGTGTGTTTGTTTGTGTGTGTCCCCCTCCCTCGCTGTGTGTGCGCGTGTCCCTCCCTCGCTGTGTGTGTGTGTGTCCCTCCCTCGCTGTGTGTGTGTGTCCCCCCCTCGCTGTGTGTGTGTCCCCCCCTCGCTGTGTGTGTGTCCCCCCCTCGCTGTGTGTGTGAGTCCCCTCACTAGCTGTGTGAGTCCCCTCACTCGCTGTGTGAGTCCTCCCTCCCTCGCTGTGTGTGTGTGTGTGCGTGTCCGTGTCCCGCTCCCTCGCTGTGTGCGTGTCACCCTCCCTCGCTGTGTGCGTGTCCCCCCCTTCGCTGTGTGCATGTCCCTTCCTCGCTGTGTGTGTTTGTTTGTGTGTGTCCCCCTCCCTCGCTGTGTGTGCGTGTCCGTGTCCCTCCCTCGCTGTGCGTGTGCATATGTGTGTGTGTGTGTGTCCCCCTCCCTCGCTGTGTTTGTGTCTGTCCCCCTCCCTCGCTGTGTGTGCGCGTGTCCCTCCCTCGCTGTGTGTTTGTGTATGTCCCCTACCTTGCTGTGTTTGTGTGTGTCCCCCTACCTCGCTGTGTGTGTCCCCCTACCTCGCTGTGTGTGTCCCCCCCTGCTGTGTGTGCGTGCGTGTCCCCCTCCCTCATTGTGTGTGCGCGCATATCCCTCCCTCACTGTGTATGTGTGCGTGTCCGTCCCTCACTGTGTGTGTGTCCACCCCCTCCCTCGCTCTGTGTGTGTCCCGCTCCCTCAATGTGTGTGTGTGTGTGTGTGTGTGTGTGTCCCCATCCCTCGCTGTGTGTGCGTGTCCATGTCCCTCCCTCGCTGTGTGTGTGTGTCCCACTCCCTCGCTGTGTGTGTCCCACTCGCTCGCTGTGTGTGTGTGTGTGTGTGTCTGAGTGTGTGCCCCCTCCCTTGCTGTGTGTGTGTCCCTCCCCCTCGCTGTGTGTGTGTCCCTCCCCCTAGCTGTGTGTGTCCCACCCGCTCACTGTGTGTGTGTGTGTGTGTGTGTGTGTGTGCGTGTGTCCACCCAACCCTCGCTGTGTGTGTGTCCCACCCTCGCTATGTGTGTCCCCATCCCTCGCTGTGTGTGTGTGTGTGTCCCCCCTCACTGTGTGTGTGTCCCACCCGCTCGCTCTGTGTGTGTGTGTCCCCATCCCTCGCTGTGTATGTGTGTGTGGGTGTGTGCCCCCTCCCTTGCTGTGTGTGCGTGTCCGTGTCCCTCCCTCGCTGTGCGTGTGCATATGTGTGTGTGGTGTGTGGGTGTGTGTGTGTGTGTGTCCCCCTCCCTCGCTGTGTGTGTGTCCCCATCTCTCGCTGTGTGTGCGTGCCCCCTCCCTCGCTGTGTGTGCGTGTCCGCGTCCCTCCCTCGCTGTGCGTGTGTGTGTGTGTGTGTGTGTCCCTCCTTCGCTGTGTGTGTGTGTCCCTCCTTCGCTGTGTGTGTGCGTGTCCCCCCCTCGCTGTGTGCGCACGTGTGCCTCCCTCGCTGTGTGTGTCCCCTCCCTCGCTGTGTGTGTGTGTGTGTCCCTTCCTCGCTGTGTGTGTCCCCCACCCGCTCGCTCTGTATGTGTGTGTGGGTCCCCATCCCTCGCTGTGTATGTGTATGTGTGGGTGTGTGCCCCCTACCTTGCTGTGTGTGTGTGTCCGTGACACTCCCTCGCTGTGCGTGTGTGTATGCGTGTGTGTGTGTGTCCCCCTCCCTCGCTGTGTGTGCGTGTCCGCGTCCCTCTCTCGCTGTGCGTGTGTGTGTGTGTGTGTGTGTGGCGTGTCCCTCCTTCGCTGTGTGTGCGTGTCCCCCCCCTCGCTGTGTGTGCGTGTCCCCCCCCTCGCTGTGTGCGCACGTGTGCCTCCCTCGCTGTGTGTGTCCCCCTCCCTCGCTGTGTGTATGTGTGTGTGTGTGTGCATGTCCCTCCCTCGCTGTGCGTGTGTGTGTGTGTCCCTCCCTCGCTGTGTGCGTGTCCCCCCCCTCGCTGTGTGTACGTGTCCCCACCCCACGCTGTGTGTGTGTGTGTGTGTGTCCGCCCCTCCCTGTGTGTGCATGTGTGCCTCCCTCGCTGTGTGTGGGTCCCACCCCCTCGCTGTGTGTCCCCCCCTCGCTGTTTGTCCCCCCCCTCGCTATGTGTGTCCCCCCCTCGCTGTGTGTGTTCTCCCCCCCTCGCTGTGTGTCCCCCCCACTCGCTGTGTGATTGCGCGTTTCCCCCCCCCTCGCTGTGTGTTCGCGCATGTCCCTCCCTCGCTCTGTGTGTGTGTGTGTGTGTGTGTGTCCCCATCGCTGTTTGTGTCCCTCCCCTCGCTGTGTGTGTCCCCCTCACTCGCTGTGTGTGTGTGTCCCCTCCCTCGCTGTGTGTGTCCCCACCCTCGCTCTCTGTGTGTGTGTGTGTGTGTGTGTGTCCCTCCCTCGCTGTGTGTGTCCCCCACCCGCTCGCTCTGTATGTGTGTGTGTCCCCCCATCCCTCGCTGTGTATGTGTATGTGTGGGTGTGTGCCCCCTCCCTTGCTGTGTGTGCGTGTCCATGTCCCTCCCTCGCTGTGCGTGTGTGTGTGTGTCCCCCCCCTCGCTGTGTGTGTGTCCCCTCCCTCGCTGTGTGTGTGTGTGTGTGTGCCCCCTCCCTCGCTGTGTGTGCGTGTCCGGGTCCCTCCCTCGCTGTGTGTGTGTGTGTGTGTGTGTCCCTCCTTCGCTGTGTGTGTGCGTGTCCCTCCCTCGCTGTGTGCGCATGTGTGCCTCCCTCGCTGTGTGTGTCCCCCTCTCTCGCTGTGTGTGCATGCCCCTCCCTCGCTGTGTGTGTGCGCGCGCGCGCGTGTGTGTGTCCCTCCCTCGCTGTGTGCATGTCCCCCCTCTCGCTGTGTGTACGTGTCTCCCCACCCCCACGCTGTGTGTGTGCGTGTCCGCCCCTCCCTGTGTGTGCACGTGTGCCTCCCTCGCTGTGTGTGCGTCCCACCCCCTCGCTATGTGTGTGTGTCCCTCCCTCGCTGTGTGTGTCCCCCACCCGCTCGCTCTGTATGTGTGTGTGTGTCCCCATCCCTCGCTGTGTATGTGTATGTGTGGGTGTGTGCCCCCTCCCTTGCTGTGTGTGCGTGTCCATGTCCCTCCCTCGCTGTGCGTGTGTGTGTGTGTGTGCCCTCCTCGCTGTGTGTGTGTGTGTGTGTCCCTCCTTCGCTGTGTGTGTGCGTGTCCCCCCCCCTCGCTGTGTGCGCATGTGTGCCTCCCTCGCTGTGTGTGCGTCCCACCCCCTCGCTATGTGTGTGTGTGTCCCCACTCGCTGTGTGATTGCGCGTGTCCCCCTCCCTTGCTGTGTGTGTGCGCGCATGTCCCTCTCTCGCTCTGTGTGTGTCCCCCCTCACTCGCTGTGTGTGTGTGTGTGTCCCCTCCCTCGCTGTGTGTGTCCCCTCCCTCGCTGTGTGTGTCCCCTCCCTCGCTGTGTGTGTGTGTGTGTGTGTGTGTGCCCCTCCCTCGCTGTGTGTGTCCCCTCCCTCGCTGTGTGTGTGTGTGTGTGTGTGTGTGTCCCTCGCTGTGTGTGGTGTGTGTGTGTGTGTGCGTGCGTGTCCCTCCTCGCTGTGTGTGTGTGTCCCACCCCCTCGCTGTTTGTGTCCCACCTGCTCGCTGTGTGTGTGTGTGTGCGTCCCTTCCTCGCTCTGTGTGTGTGTGTGTGTGTGGTGTGTGTGTGTGTGTGGTGTGTGTCCCTCCCTCGCTGTGTGTGTGTGTCCCCCTTCCTCGCTGTGTATGTGTGTGTGTGTGTGTGTGTGTGTGCGCCCCCTCCCTCGCTGTGTGTGCGTGTCGGTGTCCCTCCCTCGCTGTGTCCGTGTGCGTGTCCCTCCCTCGCTGTGTGTATGTCCCACCCCCTCGCTGTGTGTATGTCCCACCCCCTCGCTGTGTGTGTCCCCCCTCCCTCGCTGTGTGTGTCCCACCCGCTCGGTGTGTGTGTCTGTGTGTCCCCTCCCTCGCTGTGTGTGTGTGTGTCGCTGTGTGTGTCCCACCCCCTCGCTGTGTGTCTGTGTGTGTGTCCCACCCCCTCGCTGTGTGTGTCCCCCCCTCGGTGTGTGTGTCTGTGTGTCCCTTCCTCGCTGTGTGTGTGTTTGTTTGTGTGCGCGCGCGCGTGTGTGTGAGTCCCTCCCTCGCTCTGTGTGTGTGTCCCCCCCCTCGCTGTGTGTGTGTGTTCCCCCTCCCTCGCTGTGTGAGTGTCCCACTCCCTCGCTGTGTCTGTCCCTCCCTCGCTGTGTGTGTCCCTCCTCGCTGTGTGTGTGTGTCCCCCTCCCTCGTGGTGTTTGTGTGTGTCCCCCTCCCTCGCTGTGTTTGTGTCTGTCCCCCTCCCTCGCTGTGTGTGTGTGTCCCTCCCTCGCTGTGTGTGTTTGTGTCTGTCCCCCTCCCTCGCTGTGTGTGTGTGTCCCTCCTCGCTGTGTGTGCGTGTCCCTCCCTCGCTGTGTGTGTGTGTGTGTGTGTGTCCCCCTCCCTCCCTGTGTGTGCACGTGTGCCTCCCTCGCTGTGCGTGCGTCCCACCCCCTCGCTATGTGTGTGTGTCCCCTCGCTGTGTGTGTCCCCCTCCTCGCAGTGTCTGTCCCTCCCTCGCTGTGTATGTGTGCGTGTCCCTCCCTCACTGTGTGTGTGCGTGTCCCTCCCTGGCTGTGTGTGCACGTGTGCCTCCCTCGCTGTGTGTGTGTGTCCCTCCTCGCTGTGTGTGTGTGTCACCCCCTTGCTGTGTGTGTCCCCCCCCCTCGCTGTGTGTGCGTGTCCCCTCCCTCGCTGTGTGTGCGTGTCCCCCTCCCTCGCTGTGTGTGCGTGTCCCCCTCCCTCGCTGTGTGTGCGTGTCCCTCCCCCGCTGTGTGTGCATGTCCCTCCCCCGCTGTGTGTGCATGTCCCTCCCTTGCTGTGTGTGTTCCCCTCCCTCGCTGTGTGTGTGCGTGTGTCCCTTCCTCGCTGTGTGTGTCCCTCCCTCGCTGTGTGTGTGTCCCCCCTCCCTCGCGGTGTTTGTGTGTCCCCCTCCCTCGCTGTGTTTGTGTCTGTCCCCCTCCCTCGCTGTGAGTGTGTGTCCCTCCCTCGCTGTGTGTGTGCGTGTCCCTCCCTCGCTGTGTGTGTTTGTTTGTGTCTGTCCCCCTCCCTCTGTGTGTGTGTGTCCCCCTCCCTCTGTGTGTGTGTGTCCCCCTCACTCGCTGTGTGTTTGTGTGTGTCCCCTACCTTGCTGTGTTTGTGCGTGTCCCTCCCTCGCTGTGTTTGTGCGTGTCCCTCCCTCGCTGTGTGTGTGTGTCCCCCTACCTCGCTGTGTGTGTCCCCCTCCCTCGCTGTGTGTGCGCGTGTCCCTCCCTCGCTGTGTGTTTGTGTATGTCCCCTACCTTGCTGTGTGTGTGCGTGTCCCTCCCTCGCTGTGTGTGTCTCCCACTCGCTGTGTGTGTGTGTGTGTCCCTACCTCGCTGTGTGTGTCCCCCCCTCGCTGTGTGTGTCCCCCCTGCTGTGTGTGCGTGTCCCCCTCCCTCATTGTGTGTGCGCGCATGTCCCTCCCTCGCTGTGTGTGTGTGCGTGTCCCTCCCTCACTGTGTACGTGTGCGTGTCCGTCCATCACTGTGTGTGTGTGTGTTCCCCCCCTCGCTCTGTGTGTGTCCCGCTCCCTCACTGTGCGTGCGTGTGTGTGTGTGGTGTGTGTGTGCATGTGTCCCCCTCCCTCGCTGTGTGCGCGCCCCCTCCCTCGATGTGTGTGTGTGTGTGTGTGTGTGTCCCTCGCTATGTGTGTCACCCCCTGCTGTGTGTGTGCATGTCCCCCCCATTGTGTGCGTGTCCCTCTCCCTCGCTGTGTGTGTGCGTGTCCCCCTCCCTCGCTGTGTGTGTGCGTGTCCCTCCCTCGCTGTGTGTGTGTGCGTGTCCGTCCCTCACTGTGTGTGTGTGTGCGCCCCCTTCCCTCGCTGTGTGTGTGTGTCCCTCCTCGCTCTGTGTGTGTGTGTGTGTGTGTGTGTGTGTGTGTGTGTATATGCGTGCGCGCGCGTGTCCCTCCCTCACTGTGTGTGCGTGTCCCCCTCCCTTGCTGTGTGCGCACCCCCTCCCTCGCTGTGTGCACGTCCCCACCCTCGCTGTGTACGTGTCCCCCCCTCGCTATGTGCGTGTCCCCCTCCCTCGCTGTGTGTGTGCGTGTCCCTCCCTCGCTGTGTGTGTGTGCGTGTCCGTCCCTCACTGTGTGTGTGTGTGCGCCCCCTTCCCTCGCTGTGTGTGTGTGTCCCTCCCTCGCTCTGTGTGTGTGTGTGTGTGTGTGTGTGTGTGTGTGTATATGCGTGCGCGCGCGTGTCCCTCCCTCACTGTGTGTGTGCGTGTCCCCCTCCCTTGCTGTGTGCGCACCCCCTCCCTCGCTGTGTGCACGTCCCCACCCTCGCTGTGTACGTGTCCCCCCCTCGCTATGTGCGTGTCCCCCTCCCTCGCTGTGTGAGTGTCCCCCTCCCTCGCTGTGTCTGTCCCTCCCTCGCTGTGTATCTGTGCGTGTCCCTCCCTCACTGTGTATGTTTGTGTGTGTGTGTCCCCTCCCTCGCTCTGTGTGTGTGTGTCCCCCACCCTCCCTGTGTGTGCGTGTCTCTCCCCCTCGCTGTGTGTGCACGTCCCCTCCCTCGCTGTGTGCGTGTCCCCCCCCTCGCTGTGTGCACGTCCCCACCCTCGCTGTGTACGTGTCCCCCCCTCGCTGTGTGCGTGTGTGTGTGTGTGTGTGTCCCTCTCGCTGTGTGTGTGTCCCCCCCTCGCTGTGTGTGTGTGTGTGTGTGTGTCCCTCGCTGTGTGCGTGTGTGTGTGTGTGTCCCTCTCGCTGTGTGCGTGTCCCCCCCCTCACTGTGTGTGTGTCCCCCCCTCACTGTGTGCGTGTCCCCCCCCACTGTGTGCATGTCCCCCTCCCACGCTGTTTGTGTCCCCCCTCCCTCGCTGTGTGTGTGTGTGTGTGTGTCCCTCCCTCGCTGTGTGCGCGCATGTCCCTCCCTCGCTGTGTGTGTGTGCGTGTCCCTCCCTCACTGTGTGTGTGTGTGTGTGTTTGCGTGTGTCCCCCTCCCTCGCTGTGTGTGCGTGTCCCCCTCCCTCGCTGTGTGTGTGTGTGCGTGTCCCCCTCCCTCATTGTGTGTGTGTGCGTTTGTCCCTCCCTCGCTGTGTGTGCGTGTCCCCCTCCCTCGCTGTGTGTGTGTGTGTCCCTCCCTCGCTGTGTATGTGTGCGTGTCCGTCCCTCACTGTGTGTGTGTGTGTGTGTGCCCCCTTCCCTCGCTGTGTGTGTGTCCCTCCCTCGCTGTGTGTGTGCGCGTGTCCCCCCTCGCTCGCTGTGTGTGTGTGTCCCTTGCTGTGTGTGTGTGTGTGTGTGTCCCTCGCTGTGTGTGTGTCCCTCGCTGTGTGTGTGTCCCTCGCTGTGTGTGTCCCTCCCTCGTGTGTGTGTCCCTCACTGTGTGTGTGTGTGTGTATGTGTGTGCATGTCCTCCCCTCACTGTGTGTGAGTGTCCTTTCCCTCGCTGTGTCTGTGTGTGTGTGTGTGTGCGCGGATGCATGTTCCCCCCTTCGCTGTGTGTGTCCGTGTCCCTTCCTCGCTGTGTGTGTGTGTGTGTGTGTGTGTGTCCCTGGATGAACAGTACTGCTGGGATAGTGGGCTGAAGAATAGCAGATGGAGTTTAATTAGATAAATGTGAAGTGTTCCATTTTGGTGAAACAAACCAGGGTGGGACTTGTACAGTTATTGTTCGGGCCCTGGGTAGTGTTTTCAGTCAGAGATCCAGTGACCCAGGTACACAGTTCTTTGAATGTGGTGTCACAGGTAGACAGGCTGGTGAAGCAGGCGTTTGGGATGGTTTCCTTCATTGGGCAGAGCACTGAGCGTAGGAGTTGGGATGTCATGTTGTATCTGTACAAGACATTGGTCAGGCCACTATAAAAGCATTGTTGATCAGCGGGAAGAACTCATCTGGTTCACTGACCTCCTTTAGGGAAGGACATCAAATATTCTAACCTGGTCTGGCTAACATGTGACTCCACACCCACAGCAATATGGCTGACTCTGAGCTGCCCTCTGGGTAATTAGCAGTGGGGTCAAAGAACGTTGTTCCAGGCAGTGACACCCACACCCCATGAATGAATAAATAAAAATACCTATGTCCCTCCCTACCTCGGCAAACCCCTCCAGCTGCAGCAATTCAGACTGGCTTTGTAACACCCTGACCACTCTCTGTAACACTCTCACCATCTCCAGCACCTTCACCTCTCCCTGTTCCTTTCCACCCTGACCGTGGTTCCCATTCCCACAGCACTCCTCCTGCTACCAGACCCTTTGCAATCCATTTAACATTTACTTCTAAAGCACTCTCTCACTTCAGGATTTGAAGTACTTTTTGGTGATCTTCTCAGCCTCATAATCTAGTATGATCCCTTTTGTCCTGAGTGAGGGATCAGTGGGAATTTCTTGCTGAGGTTTTTACTGTTTCAATTGAATGTCCTTTTGTTGAGTGTTTTGCATTGTCCCTTCAAATGTTTTCCACTGTTCATTTACAGGCACATATTTCAGTTTGTTTAGCCTGTTTACCTTGGTCAGTTCTCCTCTCAAACTCATGTAATTGGCTATTTTTGTTCCTAGTTTTGTGATTGCCCTTTTTGTGATTCACTTTAAAACTTTATATTTATTTAAACTGCACTTTATTACAATTTCCCGAAGGATCTCTGCAGGTGACATTACTCATTCACTAAGTTTCATTACACGGTCGCTCTGCGATAGTTATGTCCCTTAACAGTTGCACAATGTGTTTTTCAAAGAAACACTGAAAAAAAATTAACCGAACTCCATTTCCAATATCAATGTTGACCGTGTGATTGTCCCAGATTATACAAATATTGAAGATTTCCAAAATTATCACAATGCCTTTGTTAAAAAATTCCAATGAGTTCCTGTTTAATGCAGTGATGAGCAATGGAATGCTGTCTGGTGGCTAAAACTGCTGCTTGTGTCCTTGGCAAGTAGTAGCCAGAGTTTATATTCAGACTGACTCTACTTCATGATCTGCGGCCAAATGCTTTCTCTGTAATGCCTTTGTTATCCATTATTGATAACGTTGCCCATTTTTGCCTGGGTTTTCATGAGATTACGAACCACTGAATATTTTTGTTCACCCTGTATCCATGTCTCCCTGGTGTCTAAATCTCTTTTATCTCTGTGTCACAAATCCATCTACCTTATTACAGCAACATTGTCCATTAAAAAAAAATAATATCCTCTCTTCCACAATTTTCTGTCACAAATCTATTTGCTGATGTACAATTTTAGTTAAACTCTGTCCCATCCTGTTCCTTTCTGCTTCTCTTCAGCCACATTCCCATGTTGTTCCATTGCTTCACCTTTTCCCTTTGGATTTGGAAAGCTCCTTTCACCTGCATCCTCTCTGTCAGTTTAATGCCCTGTCCATAAACCTACCGACATGACTGGCCAGGACACAGGTCCCAGCACAGTTCCAGGGGGACCATCCTAATAGATTTTTTTTTGTAAATCAGGTCTGGGATGTGGGTGTCTCTTGCTGACCAGCCTTTCTTGCCCAGCCCTAGAAGCCCTTGAGCTGAGTAACTTGCTCGGCCATTTCAGAGGGTCATTGAGAGGCAAACACTTTGCTGTGGGTACGTCGTGCAGACCAGGTCAGGATGGGCAGATGTCCTTCTCTAAAGGACAAGTGTTTGGATTTGTTACACTTCAGTAGTGGTTTCATACTTAATTGTGGATTGTTAATAATTATTTTTAAAATTATTGATTTCAAATGTCTCCTTTTCAGATGGCGGGATTCAATCCTGCCTCCCCTGAATATTAGCTGAGGTTTTGGATATATTCTCTCGCAAAAATACCACTAGGCCATCACTTCACCTGCTCGCTGGGTGCTCATCCCTGAGCACTGATACCAGGGCATCATGAAGCTAAACCCATTCTTCCAACATGACTGTGTGATCCTGACATCTTCCAGCAATCTGGGACTATTACTTAATATCGCTCCATTTTACAGATCTCTGTGGGACTCAGTGCCATTCTCCGTGTGTAACCCTCACTGCATCTGTCTAATTTCCCATTCTGTCTATTTCTCTGTCTCCTGTAGTTACTCAGGAAAGTCCTGACTCAATAGCCTTCCCAGCTGCTGGGTGGATTGTCCATCACCACATTGAACGCAGTTGGTCTGCCAGAGGGAGACAAAGGGCAGGGAGATCTGGAGCCTTCAATAAATCCTGTAGCGAGGTAAGGCCCCCCACAGTGCACAGAGCAAAGAGCAATGAGAGGGCTCCAAACATTTGTTAACACAACATGACATAGATACAGTGCTAGAGGGGAGCACAGTGCACACACACCCCAGACTCAATCACCGCCCCAATGTAAGTTCTATATTAAAACTCACTACTCTGCAATACTGTATCTTTGGCATGTCTTGTGGTCCAGTGTCTTCAATAATTTTTAATTCCTGTAACAGGTCCTATCGCTGTAACCTCCTCCCTTCCCAATAGTCCCTCCACATATTTGAAATGTATTTGAAAAGCCCTTCATCAGGAACACAGGCAGGGTGCCTGCAGAGTGGGGAGATAAATGAGAGGGGGCAACAATAGGTGAATGGGGTGCAGAAGAAGGTGATAGGTCAGAGTGGAGGATGGGGGAAGGTAGAAATGAGTACAATGGGTGAATGGGGTTGGGGATGGGGGTGATAGGTCAGAGATGAGGATGGAGTGGATAGGTGGGAAGGGAGATAAGCCAATAGGGCAGGTCATGAGGGCGGTGCTGAGCTGGAAGGCTGGAGGTGGGGTGAGATGGGGGATGTGGAAATGAGGAAACTGGTGAAGTCCACATTGATGCCCTGGGGTTGAAGTGTTCCGAGGTGGAAGGTGAGGCGTTCTTCCTCCAGGCGTCAGGTGGTGAGGAAGTGGTGGTGGAGGAAGCCCAGGGCCTGCATGTCCTTGGCAGAGTGGGAGGGGGAGTTGAAATGTTGGGTCACAGGGCGGTGGGGTTGATTGGTGCGGGTGTACCAGAGATGTTCTCTAAAGTGCTCTGCTAGGATGTGTCCAGTCTCCCCAATGTAGAGGAGACCGCATCGGGAGCAACGGACACAATAAATGATATTGGTGGATGTGCAGGTAAAACTTTGATGGATGTGGAAGGCTCCTTTGGGGCCTTGGATAGAGGTGAGGGAGGAAGTGTGGGCACATGTTTTACAGTTCCTGCGGTGGCAGGAGAAGGTGCCAGGAAGGGAGGGTGGGTTTTTGGGCAGCATGGAACTAACCAGGTAGTCACGGAGGGAATGGTATTTGCGGAAAGTGGAGGGGGTGGGGAGGGAAATACATTCCTGGTGGTGGGGTCCGTTTGGAGGTGGCGGAAATGGCGGCAGAGGATTTGGTTTTTGTGAAGGTCGGTACGGTGGAAGGTGAGCACCGGGGCGTTCTGTCCTTGTTACGGTTGGAGGGGTGGGGTTTGAAGGTGGAGGTGCGGGATGTGGACGAGATGCGTTGGAGGGCATCTTTTACCACGTGGGAAGGGAAATTCCGATCCCTAAAGAAGGAGGCTATTTGGTGTGTTCTGTGGTGGAAGTGGCCCACCTGGGAGCAGGTACGGCGGAGGCGGAGGAATTGGGAATAGAGGTTGGGAATTTTGCAGGCGGTAGGATAGGAAGATATGTAATCTAGACATCTGTGGGAGTGGGTAGGTTTGTAAAAAATGTTGGTGTCAAGTCAGTTGTCATAAGGGGCTGGAGAGGGCCAGGAAGGGGAGGGAGGTATTGGAGATGGTCCCGGTAAATTTAAGGTCAGGGTGGAATGTGTTGGTGAAGTTGATGAATTGCTCAAACTCCTCGAGGGAGCACGAGGTGGTGCCAATGCAGTCATCAATGTTGCAGAGGAAGACGTTGGGAGTGGTGCCATTGTAACTACGGAAGATGGACTGTTCTACGTAGCCAACAAAGAGACAGGCATAGCTGGGGCCCATGCGGGTGCCCATTGCTACCCCTTTGGTCTGGAGGAAGTGGGAGGATTTGAACGAAACATTGTTAAGGGTGAGGACAAGTTCAGCCAAACGAATGAGAGTGTCGGTGGAAGGGTACTGTTGTGGACGTCGGGAGAGGAAGAAACGGAGGGCTTGGAGGTCCTGGTCATGGTGGATGGAGGTGTAGAGGGATTAGATATTCATTGTGAAGATGAGGCGTTGGGGGCCAAGGAAACGGAAGTGTTGGAGGAGTGGAGGGTGTGGGTGGTTTCTCGAACGAATGTGGGTAGTTCCTGGACTGGGGGATAGGACAATGTCGAGGTAGGAAGACATGAGTTCAGTGGGGCAGGAGCATGCTGAGACAATGGGTCGGCCAGGGTGGTCAGGCTTGTGGATCGTGGGCAGGAGGTAGAACCGGGCAGTGGGGGATCCCGGACAATGAGGTTGGAAGCTGTGGGTGGGAGATCTCCTCCTGAGGTGATGAGGTTCTGTATGCTCTAGGAGATGACGGTTTGGTGATGGGAGGTGGGTCATGGTAGAGGGGGTGGTAGGGGGAGGTATGTTTGAGTTGACATCATGGTTTCAGCGGTGTAGAGGTCAGTGCACCAGACTACCTCTGCACCCCCTTTATCTGCTGGTTTGATGGTGAGGTTGGGATTGGAGCAGAGGGAGTGGAGGGCTGCACGTTGTGAGGGTGAGAGGTTTGAGTGGGGGAGGGGGTAGATAGGTTGAGGCGGTTAATGTGTCGGTGGAAGTTGGAAATGAAGAGATCGAAGGCAGGTAATAGGCCAGCGCGGGGTGTCCAGGTGGATGGAGTGTATTGGAGGCCGGAAAAGGGGTTCTCAGAAAATAGGTGGGAGTGTTCATTGTCAAAATAAGCTTTGAGGCGGAGGCGGTGGAAGAAGTGTTCGATATCACGGCGTGTATTAAATTAATTGATGTTTGGACGGAGGAGGATAAAGATGAGGCCTTTGCTGAGGACTGATCACTCGTCCTCAGTGAGGGGGAGGTCAGGGGGAATGGTGAAAATTCGGCAGGAGTGGGAGCTGGGACCAGGCGTAGGTGTGGTGCTGGGGGAGGGGACGGTGCCTGTAACTGGAGTGGGTGTGGTGTTAGGGGGATGGGGATGGAGTCATGAGCAGGGGTGGTGTTCCCCTCAGGGTTCTGGGGTGGGGATGGTGACGGTGGGACCTGGGAGTGGTGTCAGCAGAATGCAGGTGAGTGGTGTTGGTGGGGACAGAAGTGGTGGCAAACACGGCAGTGGGGGGGGGGGTGGAGGTCACTGAGTGTGTGACATCAGCAATGGTGTGAGGGGCGGAAGTGATGTCACTTGTGTGTATGAGGAATTGTGAGGGGCGGAAATGGCATTTACTTTATTTTAACCAATAATTTCCTGTCACAAATCTATTTGACAATGTTGTATTTTAATTAAACTCAGTCCCTTAATGTTTCTTTCTGTTGGTCTTCATCCACATCTCCATGGTGTTCCAATATTTCAACTTTTCTCTTTGGACTTGGGAATTTCCATTCACCTCAGACCTGTCCCCCTCCTCATCTGTGTCCATTTATAGCACACTGCATAATCCTGGTACCAGAGGAGCCTATCCCAATAAAATAGCTCAGTCCTCCCTGAGTGCTCACTGGTCAGAACCACTTCTGATGATACCATTGTGTGATCCTGACACCTTCCAGCACTCTGCTGATATCACTCAGTCTCTCTCCATGTGATATCCCTCACTGTGTGGGTCTATTGGCTGCCTCTGTCAGTGTCTCTCACTCTTGCAGTTACTCCAGATCCTGAGCCAACAGCATTCCCCACTCCAGAGGGAAGCAACTGCACAGGCCATGGATGGAGAAGGGAATTTCCATATCTCCGTGGGACTCAGTGCCATTCTCTATGTTCATTGTGGGACTTCATTGCATTAGTCTAATTTCCCATTCTGTCTACTTCTGTCTCCTGTAGGTATTCCTGATGTCCCTGACTCAGCAGAATTCCCAATTCCTTCTCGTCCATCACCACATTGAAGCTGGTTGGTCAGCCAGAGAGAGATGGAGAGTGAGATCTGGAGCCTTCAGTAAATCCTGCAGCCGGTAAGATCACTCACAGTAAACAGCTCAGGGAGGAGTTCATGGGCTTTAATTCAGAACCTGAGGGCATGATGTAGGAACAATGCTGGGCAAGGAACATGAGAACATTCTCTGGCTTCATTATCACCATCTTGTCTGTCAATTCATCTGTTCCACAGAACCCTCCCTATGTCTGTCAGTTTCCCACTGTCTGTTTCATAGATACCACTTCCCCTATCTCTATCAGCCCCTACAGTCCTGCTTATCGCTGAAAGCTCATCCAACCAGTACAACTCTCCAAGTTTCTGCCTTTGCCTTTAATCCTGGTTCTGTCACATCTCTCCTTAACTGAAGAAAAATAACTCTTCAGTTCCTTAAGCCATCCCTGTCAGTGTAGTCCTTTCCAGACCTGAAAAACCTCCCTGTCTTTGTGACTTTTTTGAACTCCTACTACCTTCATGATCTCTGTAACCTTCCCGTCATGACAACAAAAAAGCTCTGTACCTTCGTAACCTCCTCCTTGTTAGACTCCTCCTTGTCTCTGGGCACAAAGCAGAGTGGCCCTGCTTCTCTCATAAATTAGTCTCTGCATTTCTATTGATGACTATATACTCTTCCTGTCTCTAAAACACACTCAGTCTCTGTAAACTGTGCTGGTCCCGACTGATGTAATTTCCTTCAGTAACTACAAACCTTTATACCTTTAATCTCCTCCAGACGCGACCACGCAGTTTATTTCTATAACCTCTGAGTGACAGAGTCATAGAGATGTAGAGCACGGAAACAGACCCTTCGGTCCAACCCGTCCATTCCGACCAGATATCCCAATCCAATCTAGTCCCACCTGCCAGCACTTGGCCCATATTCTTCCAAACCCTTCCCATTCATATACCCATCCAAATGCCTCTTAAATGTTGCAATTGTACCATCCTCCACCACATCCTCTGGCAGCTCGTTCCATACACTTACCACCCTCTGCTTGAAAAGGTTGCCCCTGAGGTATCTTTTACACCTTTCCTCTCTCACCCTAAACCTATGCCTCTATTTCTGGACTCACTGACCCCAGGGAAAAGACTTTGTCTATTTATCCTATCCTGTCCAAACCCCTCATAATTTTGTAAACTCTGTAAGGTCACCCCTCAGCCTCCGAACCTCCAGGGAAAACCGCCCAGCCTGTTCAGCCACTCCCTGTAGCTCAAATCCCCCAACCCTGGCAACATCCTTGTAAATCTTTTCTGAACCCTTTCAAGATTCACAACAATTCTTCCGATAGGAAGGAGACCGGAATTGCACAAAGCATTCCAACAGTGGCCTAACCAATGTTTTGTATGGCCGCAACCTGACCTCCCAACTCCTGTACTCAATACTCTGACCAATAAAGGGAAGCATACCAAATGCCGCCTTCACTATCCTATCTACGTGCGACTCTACTTTCAAGGAGCTGTGAACTTGCACTCCAAGGTCTCATTGGTCAGCAACACTCCCTTGGACCTTACCATTACGTGGATAAGTCCTGCTAAAGCTTGCTTTCCCAAAATGCAGCACATCGCATTATCTGAATTAAACTCCATCTGCCACTTAGCCCATTGGCCCATCTGGTCCAGATCCTGTTGCAACCTTCTTCGCTGTCCACTACACTTCCAATTTTGGTGTCATCTGTAAACTTACTAACTATACCTCTTATGCTCGCATCCAGATCATTTATGTAAATGACAAACAGAAGAGGGCCCAGCACTGATCCTTGTGGCACCGCTCTGGTCACTGGCCTCCAGTCTGAAAAACAACCCTCCACACCACTCTCTGTCTTTTACCTTTGAGCCAGTTCTGTATCCAAATGGCTAGTTCTCCCTGTATTCCATGAGTTCTAACCTTGCTAATCAGTCTCCCATAGGGAACCTTGTCGAATGCCTCACTGAAGTCCATATAGATCACATCTATCACTCTGCCCTCCTCAATCTTCTTTGTTGCTTCTTCAAAAAACTCAATTAAGTTTATGAGACATGATTTCCCACGCACAAAGCCATGTCGACTATTCCTAATCAGTCCTTGCCTTTCCAAATATATGTGCATCTTGTCCATCAGGATTCCCTCCAACAACTTGCCCACCACTGAGTTCAGGCTCACCGGTCTATATTTCCCTGGCTTGTCTTTACCACCTCCTTAAACAGTGGCACCACTTTTGCCAACCTCCAGTCTTCTGACACCTCACCTGTGACTATCGATGATAAAATATCTCAGCAAGAGGCCCAGCAATCACTTCTCTAGCTTCCCACAGAGTTCTCGGGTACACCTGGTCAGGTCCTGGGGCTTTATCTACTTTTAACCGTTTCAAGACATCCAGCACTTCCTCTCTGTAATCTGGACATTTCGCAAGGTGTCACCATCTATTTCTCTGCGGTCTATATCTTCCATATCCTTTTCCACAATAAATACTGATGCAAAATATTCATTTAGTATCTCCCCCATTTTCTGCGGCTCCACACAAAGCCACCTTGCTGATCTTTGTGGGGCCCTATTCTCTCCCGAGTTACCCTTTTTTCCTTAATATATTTGTAAAAACCCTTTGCATTCTCCTTAATTCTATTTGTCAGCCCTATCTCATGTCCGCGTTTTGCCCTCCTGATTTCCCTCTTAAGTATACTCCTACTTCCTTTATACTCTTCTAAGGATTCCCCCGATCGATCCTGTCTATGCCTGACATATGCTTCCTTCCTTTTCTGAACCAAACACTCAATTCTTTAGTCATCCAGAATCCCTATAACTACCAGCCTTCCCTTTCACCCTGACAGGAATATACTTTCTCTGGAGTCTTGTTATCTCATTTCTGAAGGCTTCCCATTTTCCAGCCGTCCCTTTAGCTGCGAACATCTGCCTCCAATCAGCTTTCAAAAGTCCTTGCCTAATACCGTCAATATTGGCCTTTCTCCAATTTAGAACATCAACTTTTAGATCTGGTCTATCCTTTTCCATCACTATTTTAAAACAATTAGAATTATGATCGCCGGCCTCAAAGTGCTCCCCCACTGACACCTCAGTCACCTGTCCTGCCTTATTTCCTAAGAGTAGGTCAATTTTTGCACCTTCTCTAGTAGGTACATCCACATACTGAATCAGAAAATTGTCTTGTACACACGTAAGAAATTCCTCTCCATCTAAACCTTTAACACTATGGCAGTCCCAGTCAATGTTTGGAAAGTTAAAATCCCCTACCATAACTACCCTATTATTCGTACAGATAGCTGAGATCGCCTTACAAGTTTGTTTCTCAATTTCCCTCTGACTATTGGGGGGTCTATAATACAATTCCAATAAGGCAATCAACCCTTTCGTATTTCTCAGTTCCCCCCAAATAACTTCCCTGGATGTATTTCTGGTAATATCCTCCCTCAGCACAGCTGTAATGCTACCCCTTATCAAAAATGCCATTCCCCCTTCTCTCTTGCCTCCCTTTCTATCCCTACTGTAGCATTTGTATCCTGGAACATTAAGCTGCCAGTCCTGCCCATCCCTGAGTCATGTTTCTGTAATTGCTATGAGATCCCAGTCCCATGTTCCTAACCATGTCCTGCGTTCATCTGCCTTCCCTGTTAGGCCCCTTGCATTGAAATAAATGCAGTTTAATTTATTAGTCCTACCTTGTCCCTGCCTGCCCTGACTGTTTGACTCACTTCTGTTCTCAACTCAAAGCCTCTATTACCTGTTGAACCTGTAAGCTCCCTTTTTCAGTTTGTTAAACACGAACTCCCATAACCTTTCTACTGCCAGTCTGAAACCAAACAGTGTTGGCCTGATAGTAGGTCGGGAGCTAAAATGTGTTTGAAAGGATATGTCAATAAACAATAACTGGGCCCTTAGAAACACATTTAATAAAAAGAGAATGTTGCTTTGAGCCTGTAGGATTGTATTTTTATTGGTGTGAGTATAAATGGCAGAATAGATACGGGTGTAGGGGTAGTTGTACTGAGGATACGATTTATTTGAATTTTCAGAAGCCTTTACACAAGTTTCAATAAGGGCTAAAGAGTAACTTGGTAGAAAATCGGGCCCCTTAACTATCAGGAGGTGGGTGAGATATTAGACAAAATAGTGTTGTCAGGAGTTACTGTGGAGAAAGACATGGAAGCTCGGGAACTTGGGGAAATAAATAGTGATGTCTTGTAAAGAATCCTCAACAGAGAAGAAAAAGTGTTGGAATCTTAAAACAAATAAAGGTTAATTAATCCTCAGTAGCTCATTAGGTCTATCCTTGAATATTCATGGGAAGCTAGGGAAGAGATTGCGGTGTCCCTAACAGAGATATTTATATTATCATCAGACACAATGAGTTACCGGAAGAGTGGAGGGCGGCTAATGCTATTCCATCACTTTAGGTCTGCAGGGAAAAGCCAGGAAATCACAGCGCAGTGAGCCAGTGCTGGGTAAGTTGTTGGAGGAGATTCTGAGAGAAAGGAGCTACATATATTTGGAAAGGCAAGGGCTGATTAGAGATATTCAGCATGGCTTTGTGAGTGGGAAACCGTATTTCACAAACCGGATTGACTCTTCGAGGAGGTGGCCAAGACATAGATGAAGGCAGAGCAGTCAGCGTTGTCTACATGGACTTCAGCAAAGCATTTAACAAGGTTCCTAGTTCATCTAGTCAAGAGGAAGAAGGAAGCTGACTTAAGGTTGAGGAACCAAAGATCCGAAGCAGGGCTCTAGAGAGTTACATGGGCCAGCACGGTGGCTCAGTGGTTAGCACTGCTGCCTCACAGCACCAGGGACGCGATTACAATTCCAGCCCCAGGTGACTGTATGTGTGGAGTTTGCACATTCTCTCCATGTCTGTGTGGATTTCCATTAGGTGCTCCGGTTTCCACCCACAACCCAAAGATGAGCAGGTTAGGTGAATCAGCCATGTGTTGTTCAAGAAAGGGAATGGAGATAATCCTGGGAATCACAGACCTGTCAGTCTTCTCTCTGTGATGTGCAGATTATTGGAGACTCTGAGATACAGGATTTATGATTCCTTGGAAAACCATAGTTTGATTAGAGAAAGTCATCATGGCTTTGTTAGGGACAGGTCATGACTCACAATTCTTATTGAATCCTTTGAGAATGTGACAAAATGCATTTATGGCTCATTGAGAAAGTACAGAACATGGGATACATGGAAACCTGTCTGTCTGGATACAGAATTCCTGGCCCATAGAAGACAGAGGGTGATGCATTCAGCCTGGAGCTCGGTGACCAGTGGTTTTCTGCACGGAGAGGTTACAGGACCTCTGCTTTTGGTGATTTTATGAATGACTTGGATGTGTGAGTGGAAGAGTGGGTTAGTAAGTTTGCCAATGACATGAGGTTGGTGGAGTGGTGAATAGTGTGGATGTCTGCTGGAGATTGCAATGGGACATTGACAGGATGTAGAGCTGGGCTGAGAAGTGGCAGATAAAGTCAAATCTGGAAAAGTGTGAAGTGATGCATTTTGGAAGGTGAGACTTGAATGCAGAATACAGGGATAAAGGCAGGATACTGGATAGTGTGGAGCAACAGATGGATCTTGCATTTCATGACCAGAGATCCCTCAAATTTGCCACCAAGCTGATAGTGTTGTTAAGAAAGAATATGTTGTATCGGCTTTCATTAGCTGGGGGATTGAGTTTTAAAGCCGTGAGGTTATGCTGCAGCTCTATACAGCCCTGTTTAGATCCCAATTAGAATATTGTGTTCAGTTTTGATCCCTTCATTACAGGAAGGATGTGGAAGCTTGAGAGAGGGTAAAGAGAGATTTACCAGGATGCTGCCTGTACTGGAGGCATGTCTTATGAAGAAAGGTTGAGGGAGCTAAGGCTTTTCTCATTGGAGTGAAGAAGGGTGTGGTGTGATTTGGTAGAAGTGAACAAGGTGGTGTGAGGCAAAGAGAGAGTGAACAGTGAGAGACCTCTTTATCCCATGGCATACATGGTACCAGGGGGCATAATTGTAAGGTGATTGGAGGATGGGTAAGAGGAGATTTCAGATGTAGGTCCTTTACACAGAGAGTGTGGGTGGGTGGAATGGGACATTTTAACAGACTCTTGGATAGGCACATGGATGGGAGCAAAATGAAGGGTATGTCAGTTAGTTTGATCTTACAGTCGGGTAAAAGGTGGGCATGACATCATGGCCGAAAGGTCTTGTGCTGTACTGTTCTGTGTTCTACGATCCGTCTGGGAAATGGGTAATAAGCTCAGATCAATGTAAAAGGATATGGCATTCAGGAGGAGCTAGTCAACTGGATACAAAATTGGCTTGATGGTGGGAGACCGAGGGTGATGGGAGGCATGTTGTCTTTCTGACTGGAGGCATGTGACCAGCGGTGTAGTGGTCCCCTGTTGTTTGTCATTTGGATAAATGGTTTGGATGGGAATATTGGTTTTGTGGTAAGTACGTTTTTTGAGTGACACTGAAATTGTTGGTAAAGTGGACAGTGAAGAAATTTATCCAAGATACAACAGGATTAACAGTACTGCTGGGATAGTGGCTGAAGAATAGCAGATGGAGTTTAATTAGATAACTGTGAAGTGTTCCATTTTGATGAAACAATCCAGGGTGGGACCTGTACAGTTAGTGTTCGGGCCCTGGGTGGTGTTGTCAGTCAGAGACCCAGGGATGCAGGTAGATAGCTCTTTGTAAGTGGTGTCACAGGTAGACAGGCTGGTGAAGCAGGCATTTGGGATGGTTACCTTCTTTGGGCAGAGCAATAAGAGTAGGTGTTGGGATGTCATGTTGTGGCTGTATATAAAAGCATTGTTGACCAGTAGGAAGTACTCATCTGGTTCACTTACATCCTTTAGTGAAGAACAACTGACATTCTAACCTGGTCTGGCCTGCACAGGACACCAGACCCACAGCAATATGGCTGACTCTGTGCTATACTCTGGATAATTAGCAGTGGGGCAAAGAATGCTGGTCCAGGCAGTGACACCCACATCCCATGAATGAATAAATAAAAATACCTATGTCCCTCCCTACCTCTGCAAACCCCTCCCACCTGCAGCAATCTGTACTGGCTTTGTAACACCCTTCAGACCCTGACCACTCTCTGTAACACTCTCAGCACCTTCAGCTCTCCCGGTTCCTTTTGTGACATAAAACCTTGACAATTATTCCCTCTTCCATCTGACCTCCTCCTGCGAGCAGACCCTTTGCAATCCCTTTAAAACTTACTGCTAAAACATTCTCTCACTTCAGGATTTTAAGTACTTTTCGGTGATCCTCTAAGCCCGATAATCTAATATGATCCTTTTTACTTGAGTGAGGGACCGATGGGATTTCTTGCTGAGGATTGGTCTGTTTCAATGGAATGTCCTTTTGTTGAGTGTTTTACACTGCTCCTTTAAATGGTTTCCACTGTTCATTTACAGACACATGTTTCAATCTGTTAGGCTGTTTACCTTGGTCAGTTCTCCTCTCAAACTCACGTAATTGGCTATTTTTGTTTCTAGTTGTAGCGTGTGCTTTCTGTGATTCACTTTAAAACTTTATATTTCTTTAAGCTGCACTTTATCACAATTTCGCAGAGATCTCTCCAGGTGACATTACTCATTCACGAAGTTTCATCACACAACGGTCGCTCTGAGATAGTTATGTCCCTCGCCAGTTGCACAATTTGTTATTCAAAGAAACAGTGAAAACTAATTTTCTAAACTCCTCTTCCAATATCACTGTTGTCAGTGTGACTGTCCCAGATTATGGGAATATTGATGTTTCCCAAAATTATCGCAATGTGTTTGTTTAAAAAATTCCAATGAGTTCCTGTGTAATGCAGTGATGAGCAAGGGAATACTGTTCAGTGTCTAAAACTGTTGTGCTGCTTGTGTCCTTGGCAAGTAGTAGCCAGAATTTACATTCAGACTGATTCTTCCTCATGATCTGAGACCAAATGCTTTCTCTGTAATGCCTTTCTTACCCATTATTGTTAGCGTTGCCCACTTGGCCTGAGTTTCCGCAAGGTTGTGATCCATTGAATATTTATGTCCACCTTTTGTTCACCCTGTAACCATATCTCTCTGGTGTCTAAACCTTTTTTTTTATCTCAGTGTCACTAATCCATCTGCCTTATTGATAAGACTTCATCCATTCAAAAATGAAATAATTTATTCTTTCCCAATTTCCTGTCACAAACCTATTCACTGATGTACAGTTTTAGTTAATCGCTGACCCTTCCTGGTCCTTCCTGCTTGCCTTCAGTCACATTCCCATGTTGTTCCGATGCTTCACCTTTTCTCTTCGGATTTGGAAAATTCCTTTCATCTGGATCCTGTCCCAGCATCCTCTCTGTCAGTTTAAAGCCCTGTCCATAAACCTACTGACATGATTGGCCAGGACCCAGGTCACTGGGCCCACCACGATACCAGTGGGACCATTCTATTAGATTTTTTTTTATAAATCAGGTAGGGGATGTGGGTGTCTCTGACTGACCAGCCTTTATTACCTATCCCTACCTGCCCATGAGCTGAGTAGCTTGCTCGGCCATTTCAGAGGGTAATTGAGAGGCAAACACTTTGCTGTGGGTATGTCGTGTAGACCAAGTGAGGATGATCAGATCTCGTTGTCAAAAGGCGAAGTGCACGCCACGGTGGCTCAGTGATTAGCACTCCTGCCTCACAGCACCAGGGTTCCAGGTTCGATTCCAGCCCCAGGTGGCTGTGTGGAGTTTGCACATTCTCCCTGTGTCTGCATGAAATGCCTCCGGATGCTCCGGTTTCCTCCCACAGTCCAAAGCCGTGCAGGTCAGGCGAATTAGCAATGCTAAATTGCCCATGATGTTAGGTGTATTTGGTCGAGAGAGAAGGGTCTGAGTGGGTTAATCTTTGGATGGATGGTGTGGACAGGTTGGGTCAAAAGGCCTGTTTCCACACTGTACAAAATCTAATCTAAGGGATTGTAATTTTTGTACATCAGCAATGGTTTCATATTTGTTTATGGATTGTTAATTGCTATTTTTAAAATTATTGATTTTAAATTCCACCATATCTTATGATGGGATTCAAACCTGCCTCCCCTGAGCACTGGCTGAGGTTTTGGACAAATGCGCTAACAATAATGTTACTAGGCCATCGCTTCACCTGCTCACTGATTGCTCATCCCTGAGCACTGATACATGAAGCTAAACCCATTCTTCCAACATGATGTGTGATCCTGAAGTCTTCCAGCACTCCGGTGATATCACACAGTCTCTCTCCATGTGGTATCCCTCCCTGTGTGGGTCTAATTGCTGCCTCTGTCAGTGTCTCTCACTCTTGCAGCTACTCCAGATCCTGAGCCAACAGAATTCTCCACTCCAGAGAGACGCAACAGCACAGGCCAGGGATGGAGCTTGGGATTTTCCAGATATCTGTGGGGTTCATTTCCATTCTCCTTGTGTAACCCTCACTGAATCAGTCTAATTTTCCATTCTGTCTATTTCTCTGTCTCCTGTAGGTACTCAGGAAGTTCCTGACTCAATAGACTTCCCAACTGCTGTGTGTCTCATCCATCACCTCATTGAAGATGGTTGGTCAGCCAGAGAGACAAAGGGCAGGGAGATCTGGAGCCTTCAATAAATCCTGCAGTGAGGTAAGATCACTCACAGTGCACAGAGCAGGGAGCAATGGGAGGGCTGCAAACATGGCTAACAATACATGATATAGATACAGTGCTGGGGGGAGCACAGTATAGACACACCCCATGCTCAATCACCACATCTACTTTAACTTATGTTGCACTGAGACAGCATCGGGAGTTCAGAGTTATCAGTCCAGGCCTGTGCTGTCTTAGTGAGCATCAGGACAACAGAGGGGAGAGCAGGCCTCCCACGAGAGGGTGTGAATGCTGCCTGGATCTTTCTGTTCTGTGTTCTCCCTCCAACACTGTATTAAGACTCACTACTCTGCAACACTATATCTGTGGCATGGCTTGTGCACCAGTGTCTTCAGTCATTTTTAACTCCTACAACAGTAGTTGTCCCTGTAACCTCCTCCATTCCCGATCGTCCCTCCACATATTTGAAATGTACTGCATTCCATACTAATATCCCTATCGCTGTAACTTG
>NW_026868409.1:0-48229 GCF_020745735.1 Hemiscyllium ocellatum | reverse complement strand
AACATTGGCTTCAACTTTCCCCACACTGGGCAGCGATCTAACCAGTGTTTACCACACAATGCACAGCCTGGTATTATATTGAATGTTACCAGCGCGGGGACTGCACAGCTCCCCAAGCTGGACATTTTGGCCAGGATTATAGATCAACCATTGGTGCGGGCTGCACAGAGTTCCACTCTGGACCGGATATATACAGTGCTCCATTCTGAATTTATAATGGATGGGTGGTTATGTGAGTTTGATTGCACATATGAGAGAACTAAATATCTGGCAAATATCTTCATTTTGTTTTTTCATTCTTGTGATTGGACCCTTCAAATCCTGACTCATCCTTAGATCTGACACTCTGGATGAGTGATGGTGACTGTTGTTACAGCATTTAGGGTGTTGCAACATGACCAACAAATGGAGCAGAGGCTGCAGAGAGGGGGGCCTCCGTAAAATGGATGAGGGAATCACAATCAGATCAGCCGTGGTCTTAGTGAATGGTGGGGCAGGATTGAATGGATCACTAATGCAACTTATTCATATATTTATGTTTGTTTCCAAGCAAAATCCCCTTTTTCTCCAGTGTCCCATTTTACTGGGGATGAGTCACCTCCTCCTGTTCCTGTGTAACAGTATCCTGGGGGCTCACTCTCTTACAGATTTCCCTGTGCCCCAGTTTCGAGCAGTTGAGGTGAATGTGTCCTGTTCCTGTGTCCCAGTCTCGAGCAGTTGAGTGACTGTGTCCTGTCCCTGTGTCAGTCTCGAGCAGTTGAGTGACTCCCTCCTGTCCCTGTGTCCCAGTCTGGGGCATTTGAATGACTGTCTCTTTTTCCTATTTCCCACTCTCGAGCAGTTGAATGACTCCCTTCTGTCCATGTGTCCCAGTCTCGAGCAGTTGAGTGACTGCCTCCCGTCTCGATGTCCCAGTCTCGAACAGTTGAATGACTCCCTCCTGTCCCTGTGTCCCAGTCTCGAGCAGTTGAGTGACTCCCTCCTGTCCTTGTGTCCCAGTCTGGAGCATTTGAATGACTCCCTCCTGTTCCTATGTCCCACTCTCGAGCAGTTGAATGACTCCCTCCTGTCCCTGTGTCCCAGTCTCGAGCAAGTTGAGTGACTGCCTCCTGTTCCTGTGTCCCATTCTCGAGCAGTTGAGGTGACTCCCTCCTGTTCCTGTGTCCCAGTCGCGAGCAGTTGAATGACTGTCTCCTGATCCCAAGTTTGAGAAAATTCATGTCCGCCTCCTTTTCTTGTGTATCAGGCTCCAATAGTTCTGTGCTCACCTGCTGCTCCTGTGGACTGGAGGTGAGGGCCGGAATGGCCTCTTCACGTGATTTATGGGTTTTCTTGACTAAGAGCCTTTTTCCTGCATCTGTAAATAACATCAAAATCTGAACGACTGGCAGAATTCAGAAGCTGAATAGCCTCCTCCTGTCCTGTGTTATACACTCAAGAGGCAATAGAGTCTCAGAGATATACAACCTTTCCTCCGGCCGTCCATGCTGACCAAACATCCTAAATAAATTTCGTCCCCTTTGCCAGCACTTGGCCCATCTCCCTGTAAATACTTCCATGCACGTACCCATCCAAATGCCTTTTAAATGATGTAACTGTACCTGCCTCCACCACTTCTTTTGGCTGTTTTACCCATACAAACAGCAGTCTCTGTGTGAAAATGTCCCTATTTAAATCTTTCCCCTCTCACCTTAATCCTTTGTCTTCTAATATTGAACTCGCCAATCCTGGGGAAAAGACATTGACTGTTTGCCTTATCTATGCACCTCATGATTTTTATAAACCTCTTTAAGATCACCCCTCAGCCTCAACACTTGAAAATAATCCCAACCTATTCAAACTCTCCCTGTAACTCTAACCCTCCAACACCTGCAACATTCTTTTAAATCTCTTCTGCACCCTTTCAAGTTTGACAGCATCTTTCCAACAGCAGGGAGACAGGATTAAAGGCAGTATGACAAAAGTAGCCAAACCAATGTCCTGCACAAATGCAACATGTCGTGAAAATGTTTAGACTCAAAGCACGTACCGATAAAGGGAAGAACACCGAATGCCTTCTTCACTGCCTACCTGTGACGGCACTTTCAAGGAACTGAGAACCTGCACCACAAGGGGCCTCACAGGGCAGCGATCTGGGTTTAATTCCACCCTTAATGTCTGGCTGTGTGGAGTTTGTACATTCTCCCCGTGTCTGCATGAGTTTCCTCTGAAAGTTATGTTTTCCTCCCAGAGTATAAAGATATACAGATACGGGTAGATTGGCCATGCTAAATAGCATAAAGTAACCAGGGATGGGTAGGCAAGCTTGATTAGCCATGGAAAATGCAGGCTCGGAGGGATTGCATAGGGGTTTGTCCAGTGGGATACTTTTTAGAGGGACGGTGTGGCCTCGATGGGCCGAATAGCCTGTTTCCTCACTGTAGGGATTCGATCAATTCAATGGAGTTCTCTTTGATTGGCAACTTTCAACATAACCTTACTACATGTCTTGCCCTGATTTGTCTTGCCAAAATGCAACACCTCAAATTTATCTAAATTAAACTCCATCCGCTACCCCTCGGCTCATCTGATCAATGTCCCATTATAGTCTTAGAGATCATTCTTGACTGTTTACTACACCACCAAATTTGGAATTATCTACCAACTTACTGACCATACTTCATATACTCAAATGCAAATGATTTGTATAAGTGACAAAAGGCAGTGGACCCACTATTGATCTTTGCAGCACGCTACTGGTCACAGGTCTCCAAGGTCATTGAACAAATGTCCACTGTCACACCCTGTCTACAATATTCAAGAATATTTTGAATCTAAATGGTGAGCTCTCCCTGGATCCCAGGCAGTCTAACCTAGCTAACCAGTCTACCATGTAGAACATTTTGGTTTTCTTACTGAATTCCATAAAGGCAACATCCATTGTCCTACCTTCATCAATCATCTTCATTACTTCCTCAAAAGATTACACTGAGTCAGTGAAAAGTGATCTCCAATGTACAAAACCCTCTTCAGTCCTTGTCTTTCCAAATGCATACATATCCTTTCCCTCAAAATCCACTCCAACAATTTAGTCACCAATGACGTCAGGCTCACCGATCTGTAGTTACCTGGAATTTCCTTACTTTCTTAAATAATGACACTATGTTAGTTGCCCTCCAGTCTTTTGACACCTCACGTGTGGAAAGCAATGATACAGATATATCAGAAAAATGCTGAGAAACCTCTTTCCTAGCTTCCCACAAGCATCTGGGATATAACTGATCAAGTTCAGGGGATTTGTTTGCCTTTATATGTTTTAAAATATCCAACATCTCCTTGTAATATAGATACATTTCAAGACATCACTATATATTTCTTCACTCTCCCATTCTTGTAACGTCCTCCACATTAAATACTGAGGAGAAATGCTTGTTTCGAATCCCTCCCATCTCCTGTGGTTCCACACATAGGTAGCCTTATTGAGCTTTAAGGACCCCTATTCTCTCCCTTGTTAATATTTTACCATTAAAGGATTTGTGGAATTTCTTCAATGCCTCGGTATCCCTATTTCTGAAGCCATCTCATGTCCACATTTTTCTGGCCTGATTTCCCAGTTCACTATACACTTACTGCCCTTATACTCCTCTGGGGATTCACTTGATCTCAGCTCTGTTTACCTGACAGATGCCTCCTTCCTTACCTTGACCAGAGCATCAATATATCTAGCCATCCAGCACTCCCTGCACCCACCAGCCTTACCCATCTGACTAATAGGAACACGTTGGCTCTGAACTCTCTGAAAACAAGTTTTAATGGCCTTGCATTTTCCAACCACCCCTTTACCAGTGAATAGGGTATTCCAATCGGCTCATGCTTTCAAAATTGGATGAGTAAAAACAATGACTGCAGATGCTGGAAACCAGATTTTGGAGTAGAATGGTTTAGGGTTTAGGTTTGCTCGCTGAGCTGTAGGTTTGACATACAGATGTTTCATTACCTGGCTACGTAACATCATCAGTGGCGACCTCTAAGAGAAGCGAAGCTGTTGTCTCCTGCTTTCTATGTATATCTTTCTCCTGGATGGGGTTCGTGGCGATGTCATTTCCTGTACGTTTTCTGAGGGGTTGATAAATTGCACCTAGATCTATGTGCTTGTTTATGACATTGTGGTTGGAGTGCCAGGCTTCTAGGAGTAGAGTGATGCTGGAAAATCACAGCAGTTCAGGTAGCATCCGAGCAGCAGTAAAATCGATGTTTCAGGCAAAAGCCCATCATCATGAATACAAGCAGAGAGCCTGACGGGTGGAGAAGTAAATGCAAGGAGGGTAGGTGTGGGGAGAAGGTAGCAAGAGTGCAATGGATGGATGGGGGTGGGATGAAGGTGTTAGGTCAGTGAGGAGGGAGGAGTGGATAGGTGAAAAAGAAGATAGGCAGTCAGGACAAGTCATGGGGATAGTGCTGAGCTGGAAGTTTGGAACTGGGGTGAGGTGGGGGAAGGGGAAATGAGGAAACTGGTAAAGTCCACATTGATGCCCTGGGTTTGAAGCGTTCCGAGGCGGAAGATGAGATGTTTTTCCTCCAGGTGTCTGGTGGTGAGGGAACGGCGGTGAAGGAGACCCAGGACATCCGTGTCCTCGGCAGAGTGGGAAGGGGAGTTGAAATATTGGGCCACAGGGCGGTGTGATTGATTGGTGCAGGTGTCCCAGAGATGTTCCCTAATGCGCTCTGCTAGGAGGCGTCCAGTATCCCCCATGTAGAGGAGACTGCAGGGGGAGCAGCGGATACAATGAATGATATTGGTGGATGTGCAGGTAAAACATTGATGGATGTGGAAGGTTTCATTATGGCCTTGGATGGAGGTGAGGGAGGAGGTGTGGGCGCAGATTTTGCAATTCCTGCGGTAGCAGGGGAAGATGCCAGGACGGAAGGGTGGGTTGTTGCGGGGACTTGGACCTGACCAGGTAGTCACAGAGGGAACGGTCTTTGCGGAAGGTGGAAAGGGGTGGTGACGAAAATATATCCCTGGTGGTGGGGTCCGTTTGGAGGTGGTGGATATGTCAGGTGGATGATTTGGTTGATGCGAAGGTTGGTAGTGTGGAGGTTAACACCAGGGGCGTTCTGTCCTTGTTATGTTTGGAGGGGTGGGTCTGAGGGCGGAGGTGCGGGATGTGGATGAGATGCGTTGGAGAACATCTTTAACCACATGGGAAGGGCAATTGCGGTCTCTAAAGGAGGGGGCCATCTGGTGTGTTCTGTGGTGGAACTGATCCTCCTGGGAGCAGAAACGGTGGAGGCAGTGGAATTGGGAATGCAGCATAACATTTTTGCAGAAGGAAGATTGGGAAGAAGTGTAATCCAAGTAGCTGGATTACAAGTTTTTAACGAACACTTTCAAAGTTGGCCTTGTTCAAAGTTAGAACTTTAATATTTGCATCAGGTCTTTCGTATTCCAAAACTAATTTAAAACAAATATTTATGTGTAACAGACTTGAAAGTTAAATAAACACTTCCTGCTCCTCCATAACAGGCTCGAGAGGCTGAATGGGCTCTTCGTGGCCCAGTGTAATAGACTGAAAAGGCTGAATGGCCTGCTCCTGTTTTTGTGTAACAGACCCGAGACGTTAAAAGACACAGCAACCCATAGATTACGAGCAGCCATAAAACCGTGTCTGATGGATTTCCTTCCCTTTTCAGTTACAGAAACACAAACAGCACAATGCACTTCAGGTACCCTCTCATACAGCTGTTTTGAATGATTCTGTTTGCAAAATGTGCCAATATTCTAGATTTCCACATTTTCAAGTAACAACAGGCTAATATAGGCTGAATGGCCTTCTCTTATCCCACTGTAAGAGGCCCATAGGGACAGAATTGCTTCGGCCTGTCGCTGAGCAGCAGTCTCAATGCTCTGTCTCAACGTTATGAAATTATTTGACAACAGGGCATTACAACCAGGAGTAGCCTCACGCTGGTCAATAAATATCATACTTTGGGTTAAGGTATCTAGATACTTACCCACCCAACTTTTTTTTATGCAACAAATCTGTTATTTTATAACTGCCTCCTTTCATAAACAGAGTGGAACATTATATAGACCCCTGCAGTGTCCTGTTCATACTCTCATATACAAGTTTTAAAAAAGATTTAAAGATTTTTGGTTCATCCCTCATCCATTCCATTTCAACCCAGTAAATGTTCTTTTTTATAATGATATGAAAAGTGATGTGTGGAACTAGTGAATTGAGCCTGTTTGCTCAGTCAAGATTTGGAGATGCTGGTGTTGGACTGGAGTGTACAAAGTTAAAAATCACACAGCACCAGGTTATAGTCCAACAGATTTAATTGGAAGCACATTAGCTTTCGGAGCGCCGCTCCTTCATCAGGTGATAGTAGAGGACACACTTCTAAGGCACAGAATTTATAGCAAAAATTTACAGTATGATGTAACTGAAATTATACATTGAAAAATACCTTGATTGTCTGTTGAGTCTTTCATCTGTTTGAATATCATGGTAGCTTCATTTCTTTCATGTGTAAATCACAAAATCTTTTTCTTTTAAAGTTGCATTCTCAGATTAGTTGTAACAATGAGTGTTAGCTAGACAATTTGTTGAAGGTGGTAGCCCCCTGTGTTCTCTGTCCATAACATGATGTTTCGATTGATTCTAATCGAAATGTTAGATAACAGAGTTTTACATGAATTCATGCAGTTTTTGAGCTCAGAGATTTGCATGAATTCATGTAGTTTTTGAGCAAAGTACTATGTAACTCTGCAAGTACAAATTCACCCCACAAAATATATGTGTGCATGTAGGTCTTTGTCTGTTTGTGTGTGTGTGTGTTTGTCTGGTATGGGAGTTGTGAGTGTGAGAGGGAGTGTATATGTGTGTATAGTGATGTAGAATGTCTTACGTCTGTGAGGGGGTGCATGTGTGAATGTGGGAGTGTGTGCGTGTCTGGGGTGGGGTGGTTATGAATATCAGTGAGAGAGTGTGTATATGTGTGTGCATGAGTGTAGAGTGGTCTAAGTCTCTGAGCGGATGCCTGTGTGAGTGTGGTGTCTGTAAGAGTGTGTGTGAGTGTTTGTGTGCGTGTCTGTGTACATGTGTGTCCATATCTATGTGTGTGTATAGGAGTGCCTGTGGTGTGTGTGTGTGTGTGTGTGTGTGTGTGTGTGTGTGTGTGTGTGTGTGTGTGTAGTGCAATGGTGGTCTCCTGTAATGTGACATGAACCCAAGGTCCCGGTTGAGGCCCTCCCTATGAGTACTGAAATTAGTTATCAGCTTCTGCTCGGCCACTTTTCGCTGCTGCCTGTCCTGAAGTCTGCCTTGAAGGATGGTCACGAGAAGGTCGGAGGTTGAATGTCCTGGACCACTGAAGTGTTCCCCAACTGAGAGGGAACCCTCCTGTCTGTTGATTGTTGTGCAGTGCCCATTCATCCGTTGCCGTCGCCTTTGCTCAGTTTCCCAGTGTTTGTTCAGTGACTGTGATTAATGCCAATCTCCATGGATTCTAATTATCCCAGTGGAGGGTTTCCATCTTTTAATGATAAATGGGCGCCGATCAATGTGTTATTCCATTTCATGAGCGGGAGCATCACCGACAGCACTGACAGGGATCAGCAGATCCAGAGAGATGGAGAGGGGAGATCAGAATCTGAGAACATTAGACTGGAATGTCCCAAACATGTATCAAAATCTGGGAACATTAGACTGGAATATTCCAACAATAGATAGGATTTTATCCTATTATGTTTGGTGCCTTTCTGCATATTATTGGTGGTCATTATCAAAACGGATCTATTACGCTCTTCTCATTATTCAATATATTTATTATCCTTTCCTGGCTATCGTTGGTGTTCCTGGTAAGTATCTCTGTCCAGGTTTTTTTTTTCTGTAAACCGGTTATGACTGTATTACTGTTCTTTCATATAGTCTACACTTCTTGTCACTGTTATTTTCCTGTTGAAACTCTCAATCCAGATATTCACTCTACAGACCACTACTAACTACAGCAATGAAGGTGTTCAATTACTGTCTCCCTCTCTGCTCTGGCAGTGTTGCTCATGGGTCTCTATGTTGACCTACTCAGTTTCAGTGGAGAACTACAATTTATTGTATCATGGCCTTTGTTATTTAAATATTAACTTCATGGTGGTCACTCTCTACTGTTCTGGTTACAAACTTCACTTCCATCCCATCCCTGACCAATATCTGAGGCTGAAGTAGACAAGTCACAACTGTGGGTGATCCCTTTGACCATGAGCTGATTCTTGACAACATACCCTGAGCATTTCTAACTTGAAATACTCACCACTCCACAATGTATCTCACTGGTTTATTCCACCTGCTGTCTGAACGAAGTTAATAATCTGTGGCTGACACTCCCGGCTTCAAACGTGCCAAAGGAAATCTGATTCGAACTCACACCAAACCCCCATCCATATGTCATTTATGTGTATGCCAATGTATATTGCTATTGTGTCTGGCAATTATTTATTTTGATATTCTCAAACACTTTATCTCAACTGTCCATGAAACTTCTCTCGTTCTTTCTCTGTTGATGAACAAAAAGCCTGCCAACTGTTCTTATTTAAATTAATTTCCTCCATGTGAGTTCCTTCTCAAACAATGAGTTTTACATTCAACCACGCCTATCATGCACGCACTCTCTTTCAGTCTCTGATGAACATACACACAGCAAATCTTCCTACTGTAGACATCTGATGCGAGGATAGTTAGCATAATGTAGTAAAGTTTGCAATACTCTCTATGCTGGGCAGATATTGCAGTTTACTGAGCAACACATTGCATGGTCTGCACAGCCCTCCATGCTGGGCTGTCATCTTGTCCCAGTTAATGTTGCTCGTTGTGTTCGTCAAGCAGATTCAGAATTTGATGTAACAAACCATTTCAGATGATCTGACAATGCCTTTATTCAGTGTTCTCATTCTTGTAATTTTACTCTCGAAGATCTCACTTCTCCAGTTAGTCCCACTGCCCTGTCTTTTTCCCCATATTTCCACACCATCTTTTCAGTTAGTTAACTGTCTGTTTCTGTCTTTAATGTGAATCTTTCTGTCCCTCTGTATCTTTCCCTGGCCTGTGTTTTTGACTCCCTAGTGTATTGAGTGCTGGCATTGTGATGCTCAGAAACAGTGAATGGTGTGTGTCAGGCTGATGTTCACTTCCCGGTGTGTCCCATGTGATGGCCCATGGACAGGCATGTTTCAGAAGTTATGAGACACATCCTTGTAACTTGGTCAGTACCTGTATTTGTCTCTCTCAGGTGATCTTACAATCCAAGAAGCCTTTTAAGTAAAGGACCAGGCATCTAAAGTGTGTGACAATGCTGTCACTTAAAAAAAGATTATTTTCTCTTTTTTTAAAAAAATAAGAGATCTTAAAGGCCAAACTGCCTACTGAAAATGGCTCAAGTAAATAACTTACAACGCTTTTAGGATTTTTCATAAATGGTAGTTACAACGGCCTAGTAACTTATCCTCAGCTGCTACTTTCTCTGAAACCTGGCTTGATGCTGTTTCCTCTTGAATTGTAGAACTGCATGCAAGAACGCATGTCTGAATTTTGCCAAGGTGTGTGTTTATAGGATGTTGGTATATTGGAACAGTTCATTTGTAGAAGGGACTGTATCGATTATTCGGTTAAGATTTCTAATAGTTAAATTATTCTAAATTCCTCTTCATTTTGTATGGATTTTCATTAGAATGCTTTTAAGTATGTTGTGTTTTTCTTAATGGTGAGTGGTTTGACTAATAGCATCATATCTGGAACTCCCACTTCACATCTCCCTTTAAAATAAGGAAATTTTGGCAACCAAGCTACCCTCTTAAAATAGTTTGAGGTAGCCTAGTTCGTCTAGAGCAAGCTGGGAACTCTTGTCTGGTTCTAAATCGATAATACCATATTGGGTTTAGAATTATAATCCCTAATGTGCAGACAGGCCATTCAACCCAACAAGTCCACACCGACACTCCAAGGAGTAAATTACCCAGACCGAGTCTTCTCCTCTATTATTACACATTTACCCCGACTAAGGCAACTAACTCACACATCCCTGAAAGCTATGAACAATTTAGCATGGCCAATTCACCTGACATGCACATCTTTGGGTTGTGGGAGGAAACCAGAGACTCCAGAATACGCTCATTCAGACACTGAAGAGTATGCACCGGGAGACTATCGGGTTCAAAGGTTCCGTATGGTGGTTGTCAGTGTCTTTTGATCCGGATGTTGAATTCAGTTGTTTTATACAGTGTTTTGTGTATAAAGATTCTTTCAGTCACTGAGAGTTCTCTGGGTGTGGAAGAAGTGAATTTTGGGGCTTTACAAAAGGTAATGAAGACAAAGCTGTAGGAATTGACAGACAAGCGGCAGTTGGGGCTGTGTTTGTCTGTGAGAAAATGAGAGATAATTACAGCTAGAGCTCGGCACTTACATTTTGTTGAACCGCCATCAGACTCTTTGGAAATAGCGAGAATTCAATTTCAAATGAGGCACTTTGAACATGAGAAGGAATTGAAACAGTTTGGATTATGATGAAAAGTAGAAATAAAAGAAAAGGGAATGAAGAAGAAAGAGAGGAAAGGACAGAAGAAAAGCAGAGAGTTCCAACTTAAAAAATTAGCAATTAGAGAGGAAAGTTGACATAGAAGGAGGTGATGAAGGTAGACGGTCGACGGGATGAGGAGAATGTTGAGATTGAACAACCCTGTCGTAGCCAATGGCCTAATGGAGTTCTGTTTAAATACACCCAGGCATTATCTAAATGTGATGAGAAGGACGTGGAAGCCTTTTGAATTTCATTTGAGAAAGTGGCTAGACAAATGCAGCGCTCAGTGACCATGTGGATTTAGTTGATCCAAAACAAGCTGGTAGGTATTTGCATCCCTATCGGATGAGGTATCTGGCCAGTATGTGGTGGTGAAGAAAGCCATCTGAAGTGCATATGAGCTTGTGCCAGAAGCCGACGTACAGCATTACAGGAATCTAAAAAAGGGTCCCTGGTTAAACGCACATTGAGTTTGAAAGGATCAAACAAAGTAATTTTGAAAGGTGGGTAAGGGTATTAAAACATAACAAACCTACGACACTGTTAGAGAGATTCTTCGTTTGGAGAAGTTCAACAATTCACTTCCTGCTGTCGTGAGAACTCGTGTGGAAGAGCAGAGAGTTACAATGGCAAGGTGAGAAGCTGAAATGGCTGATGATGATGACTGAGTTCAGAAATCAAAGTTTAGTTTCTGTCAGAGATTGAGGAGAATGCGTGAGATGGTCTTAAAACATATCCCTGTGAGAGTAAGGTTTACTGGCATAGGCCAGGAGTAGCAGGTAAAGAGGTTACAGCATTAAGAGGTACAGAAGGACGTAATTATTTTATGCTGAGACATGAGGAGCTATGTCATTCTGAAGGACTATTGGAGAGATGAAATGTGCTCCATTATGTAACGTGTGGTTAGAGTATCCAGTGGAAACATCAACAGATTTATTCCAAAATGAGGAAGGAGGCCTTGAGCGTGGTGTTGACGTTACAACATTTCAGCATTTAAATTGCGAAAAACATACATGAACCAAATCTTTTTCACTGATCATGACCCCTTAAAATTTGTGGAGAAGTTTAGGGAGAGAAATACCAGTCTGTTTTTATTGAGCTTATTATTTCTGCCATTCAATTTGAAATCATACAGGTGACAGGGCGAGAAAACTTTAGTTTTGACACGTTGTGGAGACTTGGATGAAGAAAGACAAAGACATTCTGCGGCAGGAGTGAAATGACTGAAATCGAAACTGGTTGCGAACAATTGTACGCTCAGAGTCAATGTTATATATATATATATATACACACACACACATACATATGTTTTGGAAACTACTAACAGAGGAAGACTAGGAGGTCTAAAATGAATCCACCGTTGTATATTGATGGATTGTTTCATTAAAGGTGGAGTCGTGAGGATGCTAACACTGTAAAAAGATTATTTTCTCTTGGGTTTTTTTAAAGAAAGGTTTTAAAGGCAGAGGTGTGGAACTGCTGTCTAAAAACAATTTGAGTAAGTAACTGAGAAAGCCTTTAGGTTTCATTAAAACGGTGGTAACAATGGAAGGGCAGTGGCCAGCTCTCCCAGACCATGGTTTCTCGTTTTTTAATTAGCTGCAGCATCCAGAAGTTGTTGGGCATCCCAGAATGGTTGGAAGTTTCAATACATGAGCCCTAGCTGCTTTTCTCTCTGAGATCTCTGTTGATGTTGTTTCCTCCTGGATTGGAAAACTGCCGTAGGGATCTGTATTTGAATATATCTTTGTGTCAAGTGGTGTAAACCAAGAAAGAACTGTATCTATTGTTGGTGTAAGTGTTCCAACATATAAGCTATCCCAAAGTGTTCTTTTCTTTGATTATATTTTAACTAAAGCATTTTAATAGATTATGCTTTGCTTAATGTCGAATGGTTTGACCAGTCACAACCTATCTGGAACGCACACTTCCCATCTGTATTCAAAATAAAGAAAGGTTTGTATCTAAACGGCCTTCTTAAAACTTTTTGGGGGGATATGGACTGGTCCACAACACTTGTAGCCGAGGGGTTTGTGATTGACTCCTGCAATTGAAAATTTAGTGGAGGGACTGGGGATGGTTTGCCAGAGGATGTGCTGTGAACTGCCTCAGACATTCAGGGAGACCTGAGGATTTGGTGATCCAACTCTGGATGGAGCATGGGGAGTGTAGTTCCAGCATCTGGGTCTGTAACATGAACACCAAATGGAGTAGAGGTTGCAGATCGGGGAAGCTTGAAACTACGCAGTGAGTGTGTGTGGGGAAAGGGATCTGCTGTATCCACCTCAGGTTTTACAGGAACAGCTTCCCAAACTTCACTTAACCCAGGAGCAGAGTGTGAGGGGACACTGGTTGAACAAGGAGCTGGTCACAGAGCGGTGTCACCTCTTTCACCACGAACTGCAGCTTCACACCAGGGGGAGGATGGTGCTGCCAGTGGCTATTAGGGTCACAGTTCCATTCAGCATCTATGATCCAGAACTTTCCAGGCAGGACTAGGTGACATATCCATCATTTCCCAGTATCTCAACATCAATGTCACCATTCGGTGTTGGAGGATATATATGGTGGATGAGGTATTACATTGTTTCTCCCATCTGCAGAGTACCCATGTCAATGCGGAGAGGTAGAGGAACTGAAGGAGTTCTCTCTCTGTTAATGTTACAGTGTACCCATGCACAGTACATCATGTTGGTGAATACCCACTGTCCTGGCAGCAGTCACAGCCTCTTCATTCAGAAGCAGGCAGCCATTCCCATTGTTATCGGGTCTCCACGTAGAAAGAAATGAATATATCTTGGATAAAGGCCGTCCCCTTGATGCACGTTTGAAAAAAAACATCCCCACCACCAATCAACCACATCAAAGTATTCCATGTGGACGGAGAGCAATAGTGTCGCTAGCAGTGTCTGGGAGCAGACGATCAGGGATGAAGCAAAACCTCCCATGTCTGAACGGATCTGAGTGAACCCCCCAGTACACAGTATCATTAAGTCCTGTAATCCCTGTCCATTTCAGTAACATACTGCCTTCCATTATTCCTGTAAATGAAATGACAGGTTATATCATGTTAAATTCCACCTGCCAAACAATTGTCTATTGCTTTTACGTCTCTGAATCTATTTGTAGACTCTCCACCTCCTCTTGATAATTTAATCTCTTGCTTACCACAGCGACATCAGCAAACTCAGCATCTGTATATCTGTTCCATCCTCCTGATCATTAATATAGACTGTAAATAGTTGATAACCCAGCGCTGGTCACTGTGTGACCCTACTGGTTACGTTCTGTCTAACTGATAGAGACTGATTTATCCTGAGTCCCTGCTTCCTGTATGATACCCAGTATTCCCCCATTCCTGTCCAACACAGTCGAAGAGTTGAATAAGAGCAAGGAGCATCTGTGAGGAATCCAACCCCTCGATGAGGCTGATGTTAACGCGGCCTCTGTTCCACTTTCCTGCCATCTCTCCATCCTAAAACTCTAGCCTCTTGTTGTAGCTTGCCCCACATGAAAAAAAAATCCACTCCACATCTGCACACTTTTAGCAATTTACGGACCTCAAGGAAATCTCCTTTCATTGTTATAAACTGGAGAGTATAGGCCTAAACTGCTCAATTTCTCTTCATAAGACAGACATTTCAAATATGGAATCAATCTAATGAAGCTCTTCTGAATTGCCTCCAATGGAAATATCTCATTCTGCAGGACCCCCAAACTGTACTCCAGTTGCAGCCTCACTAATGCCTTGCATAGCTACACCAACACTCCCCACCTTTCTACTCCATCAATTTGCAAATAAACACTGAAATTACGCTTGCATTTCTCATTACTTGCAGTATCTGCAGGCCGGTTTTCTGTGATATGCAAGCAGACACCCAGATCCCTCTGCACCGAAGCACTTTGAACTTTCTCTCCATTTAGATAATAATTTGTCTTTCTATTATACTGGCCAACTTGAAGAGCCCCATATTTATTCACTTTAATTTTCCTTGCCAAATGTTGCCCCATTCTTCCAACCTATCCATATAGTTTTAAATCACTTGCATCATCATTCCGAAGTAATTTCCTACCAATGTTAGTGTCATCTGAAAATGTGGCATCGCATTTTCTATCCCATCAACTGAGTACAGTAATACCATCGATCGCAAATGCTTGAGGCATGAGTCCTGAAATCAATGGCACCCCACAAATTGCATTTGCCAAAAGAAAATGACACATTTATTCCATCTGACTACATTTTGTTGGTTAAGCAATCCTTCATCCAAACTAATAAATTACTCCTAAACCCATGTTGTCTGATCTTACCACTTACTCTTTGGAGAAGCGACATATCTGATGCCTTCAGGAAGACCAGATATGCTCTATCTCCAGGATTCCCACGACCCACCTTGTTTGTGACATCTTCAACTAACTCAAGCAAACAATTCAGACACGGTTTAGCCTTCGTAATACCATGTTGACTCTGACGAATTGTGGTTTAACTTTGCAAATGTCCTGAAAAATGGACTCTAACATTTGCCTTAAATTACAATAGTTTATTGTTACACTTTAGTCCCTAATGTATAACATTATTATAAGTTCTTCCCTTTACTCAGCCTTTACATTTTCTTTGAAATCCTATTTAATGGGCAAACGTTTTTAAGAGATCTGCTCCAAATGCTGTGCAAGAGTCATGTGTGGCTGGATGGACTCATCATCCTGCTGGTGTACAAACTCGATGGGCTGACATCTTTCTGGTGTTCCCATGTTGCCATCTCCAAGGCCAGAATGCCCTCCTCCTGTTGATGCTTTCGAAGATTGGGAGATTATGGAATCTTCCTGTTGCTGGGTAACATTTTGAGGAGCTAATGGGTCTTCTCATACTTCTCCATAACAGGTGGAAATACTGAACGGTCTCCTCATGTATCCCGGAGATGGGACCGAGGGATGGATTGGTCTTCTCTTGTTCCCATACAACAGACATGTGTCTAAACTACCTCTTCCTTTCTCATGAAAGAAGTCTCAGATAGATTTTATCCTTATCCAATTCCCTTGCAATAGGCTCGGTGGGTCTGAATGGCCTCCTGTTATCCCAGTGTAACAATCTCCAGTCACTGTGTGGCCTCTTCCAATTCCTATGTTACAGACTTGAGGACGCTGAATGGACTGATCCTGTTGCTGTTTAACTGGATACTGGTGCAGCATGGCCTACTGTTATAGGCTCGAGGGGCTGATTGGCCTCCTTCTCTAAATGTATGTCAGGCTCCAGGGACTGAATGGTCTCGTCCTGGTTTGGTGTAACAGGGTCGAAGACCAGAATATCCTCCTGTTGTTCCTGTGTAACAGGCTGGAGAACGGAACGGATTCCTCCATTATCTGCGTAATTCACTTCACTTGTTAACTCCTTCTGTCATCTATGTTAAAATAAGATGTTCTTTAATTTTTGTAAACTCCAATGGCTACTGGGTCAACCTGATCATTCTTTCCTTATAAGCCAGCACCTTCATTGCAGGAATCAGTTGAGGGAACCATCTCTGAGCTGCTTCCAATATAACAACACCCTTTCTTCATAGAAGAGGCTAAATCTGCACACACTACTCCAGATGTGATCTTCCTGTACAGCAGCAGCAACACTTTCCCAGCCTGTTGTAAGGTTCCCACCCAGGTTAGAGCAGTCTCAGCTCTCTGGGGGAATACAGAGCATTGTTGGAAGATCATTGTCCTTCCCTACTCCATCAGCATAACGGGAGATCTGGAGAAATTAAAGTTTGAGAAGATCATAAATGATGTGGCGAGATGATCTCTACCATTAATCTCCCCAGAGCCCACATCGCTCAGATTCCACAGGATCTAGTCAGGTGGATCGCAAATACAGCGAGGAGGAGCAAACATTGATGGGAGTTATATATCAAAGTGAAAGCTGCAATACAAATGTTGGGTATGTTATAAAACAGGAAATGAGATATACACATTTGTGGCTACTGCAGTGATAATGTACTGTTTAAATTATATCTAAACTGTGTTAACCCAATTGAATGCTAATGCTGGGAAAAATGGATTTCAAGACCACGTGTGAGATGGTTTAAATGAGCATTATGTTAAGCACTGAGCTCGATATCAGGTGATTTAGGAATTGGTGTTGAGTGGTCAGAAGAGCTAATTGAAAAATTTGCTGGAAAGGACATTTTGGGAACAGTGACCACAATGTACTGGTTTTCTTTTATGCTGTTTGAGTACACGACAGTTTTTGTTTTATTTGAAGTAAAAGTTATAAATCTGAGTCATGCAAGCCGTCAAGGTGTGAGGAGAAAGTCGAGACTACAGATGCTGGAGATCAGAGGCGAAGAGTGTGGTGCTGGAAAAGCACAGTCAGGCAGCATACTAAGAGCAGATAAATCGATGTTTCGGGCATACGCCCCTCATCAGGAATGAAGCTTATGGGTCAAGGGGGCTGAGGGATAAATGAGAAGGGGGTGAGGCGGGGGGAGGTTAGCATGGATTGCGGTAGTTAGATGAAGGTGGGGTTGAAAGTGATAGGTGATGAAGGGAGACAGACCGCCTCATCTACGGCATCCATTGAACCCAATGTGTTCTTCTCTACATTGGCGAGGCAGAAGGTCACCTTGTGGAACATTTCAGAGAACATCTCTGGGACAGCCTCATTGAACAATTCCATCGCCTTGCGGCTGAGCACTTTAACTGCCCTTCCCACTCTGCCAAGGACATGAGGGTCCTGGACCTGCTCCATCGCCAATCCCGAGCCACCAGAAGCCTGCAGGAAGAAAGCCTCCTCTTCTGCCTTGGGACCCTCCAAACACAGGGGATCCTAGTGGATTTCCCCATTTCCCCTAATCCCACCCTATCCCACTCCAACCCTCCAAGTCAGCATCGCCCTTTTGTACATTCCTATGCGTCCACCTTCCTTGCTATCAATCTGGTCCACCCTCCTCTCCGAGTATCACTTTCAACCCCACCTTCACTTACCTATTTGATTAAAGGAAGCAGCTTAGAAAAATGCCAAGTTGTAGTAATCCAGTGGATTCAGAGAAATGTAGGACACAGCAAAGGATGGCCAAGAAACTGAGAAGAAAATCGAAAAGAGAAATAGCATGCAAACGAAAGAAAAACATAAAAACTGCTCAAAAGCATCTATCAATGTATGAAAAAAAAATAAAAACAAGGTAAAATGTGGAACAGTTGGTGTGCGTTCAGGATAGTTTATTGCAGAGAACAGAGAAATCGCAGGGAAAAGAAACAGTTTATTTGTGGCTATCTTCATTGGAAGAATATCCAGAAATTCTTCCAGAAATACCAAGTGACCATGGGACTTGTGTAAGTAAAGTCTAAGATTAGTCTTATCAATGTTGAGGTCATCTTTGAAAAGAAAGCTGGATTGAGTATTTATAAATCTGACAGACCAGATGTACTTCATACAAGGATTTATGAGGAAGCAGCAATAGACATGTTGATTGAATCGCGGATTCTTACTTTATCTTCCGACACATTCTCGAAAGTCATTTAGAATCTGTATAAGGCAAAGGTTACAAATATTATCCAACAGTTTAAGAAAGGATGAAGATGGAGAGGGGTGAACTACAGAGCAGTTGTCTTGTCATCCGCAGTCGGGTGTCTGTTGTAGTCAATTACAAAAAACATGCGACTACATATGTAGAAGGTAATAACATAACTTGGGAGTGTGAGAATATACCGATGAAAGGAAAACCAGAAGTGGCAAACACTTTTTTTGGAATGGTTTGAAGATGATTCTTGTGGACATAGGCAATGAGGAACCAATGGATAACGTAGAGTTGAATATTCATGAGAGTTTAAAAAAAACTCACACAGTAAGCTCATAAGAAAAGTTAAAGCAAGAGGTATTAGGAAGAACACATGAAAATAGCAAAGAAAAATGAGTTTTACATTCAGGTGATTGTAATTGGAATATAGAAGACGTCATGCACCAGTTGTATCGAGTGTTGATGAGAGTATTTTGTATTGTTCGGAGTCCCAATCTAAGAAATAAGATATTGACTACAGAGGAACTGCAAAGGTATTACTCAGATTCATCCCTAAAACGGCAAGATTTTCTGATGTGGAAACTCACCCTGTGATCTCGAGTTTCGAAACATGAGAGGTGGTTGCAGTGAAACTTAGAAACACAGAGGGGACTGAATAACAGGGACATGGAGAAGTACAAGTAGGAGAGATCTGGGAGAATCCCACGATATTCTACACGGACAAGCAGAGCAGAATAATCAGCAAACAGTTAGTGTCCATTAGAAACCAAAGGGGCAACCTGTGTGTCAAGCTGGAGAACATTGATGGATTGTTACATGAGACCTTCACATCTATTTTACTTTAGAGACGGAGAAGACAAGTACAGAATTCAAGGAGATGGATGGGGAAACTCTTGAACAGATTGATGTAAAATACGATAAAGGATTTGAGGCTTTGTTCTGTATAAATTTGGACCTATCTCCATGTCTGAATGAGTTGTATCACAGGCGGCTGTTGGGGTGAATGGAGGAAAGATACTGACTGAATATTTTAATTAGGATCTGACCATAGGGGAGGTGCCAGAGAACTGGAGAACTGCTAACACGATCCCACTTCACAGTTCGGGTGGGAGAGATAGACCAGGGAACTATAGACGAGTGGGTATTAGGTCACTGTTAAGGAAACTACTGGAGAAAATAGGGAAGGAGAAAATTGAACTCCAATCAGAGTCGAAAGGTCTGATCAGGGATAATCATCATGACTTTATCAGAAGGAAGTGACATCTAATGGACGTGATTGAATTAGTTTGAGGAGGTCGATTCTTTAGCTTTGTAGGAAAGCCTTTGACAAATTTCCAGCTGGGAAACTGAAAATAATGTAAAATCTCACAATATAAATGATAACTTGACAAGTTACAACGAAAATTGTCTTAGTGACAGGAGGCAGAGGGTAGTGAGAGAAGGCTGTTTGTGTGACTGGAGACCAGTGACCCCTGGTGTACCACAGGGATCAGTGATGTGTCCCTTATTGTTTGTGTTATTCATAACAAAAACAAATGTGAATGTGGAGGGGGCTAGGTGGAGAATCAGGGAAGTGTGATAAGTAAGTGTACGTTTGACATAAAGATTGACCGGTTGGTTCGTAGTGAACAGAAAGGCCTTAAGTTACAGGAAGATGCAGATGAAATGGTCAGATGGGCAGATCAATAACAGATAGAATGTAACCTTGATAAATGTGAGGTGATGCACATTGGGAGAAGGAACCAGGCAGGGAGGACTCAATAAATGGCAGCACACTGGGAAGCTCAGATTGTGCTTCTCCACACATCCCTGAATGTGACTGAACAGGTTAATGCTTAAAAATGTGTTGCTGGAAAAGCGCAACAGGTCAGGCAGCATCAAAGGAGCAGGAGAATTGACGTTTCGGGCAGATTCCTGAAGAAGGGCTTATGCTCGAAACAACGATTCTCCTGCTCCTTTGATGCTGCCTGACCTGCTGCGCTTTTCCAGCAGCACATTTTTTAAGCACTGACCTCCAGTATTTGCAGTCCTCACTTTCTGCTGGGCAGGTTAATGGACTAGTTAAGAATTTGACCTTGAGTATTGTGTTTCCTAATCAGGGTGGAGATATAACACCTATACAGGGCTTTGGTTCGGCCAAAATGGAATACTGTATGTAGCTCTGGGAGCCACATTCCAGGAAGGATGTGATTGCACTGGAGAGGGTGCAGAATGATTCACCAGGATGTTCCCTGGGGTAGAGCATATCAGCTATGGAGAGAGGCTGGATAAGCTCGGGTTGTTTACTTTGGAGCAGAGAAAGCTGAGGAGTCAGTGATTCAGAAGGATAAGATTATAAGCGACACGGACAGGGTGGATAGACAGCAGCTGTTCCTTTTAGTCAGAGGGTCAAGAACAAAGGAGCAGACTTTTAAAGTGAAAAGTTTGAGGTTCAGAGATGATTTAAACATTTTTTCACCTCGAGGTGTGGGCTTCTGGGATTACTTCCTGAGAGGGGAATTATCACGAGTAACCTCACAATCGTTAAAAAGTACTTGGACAAGCACTTGGAAGTGTCATAACATTTCAAGCTATGGGACTGCTGTAGAAAGTGGGACTAATATAGATCGTGCTGTACTTCTGTTGGCACAGAGTCTTTGCTCCTGTGAGTGTACCATGTGGAAGGTCAATTATTGGAGCACTTTAAGGCAGGAATTGAGGGGTTTCTGAAGAGTTATATTCATAAGGGTTATAAGTGTGAACTGTAATAGCTTGTTAAATTATGTCAATGTGAGAAATATGAGAAAACAAGTGTAGTTTCCTTACAGTTTGGAACCAGAGAATGGAGAATGGGGAACAGGGAAATGGCAGAACTATGAAGCCACTACTTCAGTTCTGATTTCACAAAACTTTCTAACAATATAAGGAAAACCAAGTCTGATGTGGGAAAATGATAGAGTACGTGGAACATAGAACATAGTAAGTAAATGGTTTAGCAGAAATTATTGTGGCTGAAAGTAATAGTCATAGACAACACTAACATAGATTTATGAAATGGGAATTATGTTTGAGAAGCAGACTGGCTGACAAATGAAAGAGCAGCCATGGATGTAAAACATTTTGATTTTTAGGAAAATGTTGGTAAAGCTCCAAGCCCAATTTGTAATATCAAATCTGAGTGGATTGGGGCTAATATGCGGGCATGTTTCTAGAATAAGACAGCTGGCAGGAAACAGTGAATAGAAATAAACAGACTCGTCAAGCAGCAGCCTGACATTGTCTGTAAGGTATGATTCTGTGAGTATGGCCATGTCCCAGACACCCCATTACCTTCCCCGGATATCTCCTATCTCATCAGCAGGACGGACACAGCAGAAGTGGCAGCACAGTGGGATACAGTTGGTAGGGAATTGCTCTTGGAGTCCTCAACAGTGACTCTGTATCCGATGAAGTCTCAGGGCGTTAGTTTACACATGGGAAAGGAAACCTCCTGCTGATTACCATGTACCAGCTTCTCTCAACTGATGTATCAGTACTCCTCCATGCTGACCAACACTTGGAGGAAGCACTGAGGGTAGCACGGACGCAAGATGTACTCTGGGTGGGGGATTTCAATGTTCACCACCAAGAGTATCTCAGCTACAGCATTACTGATCAAGAGGGCTGGGTCCTAAAGGATATAACTGTTAGAGTGGTTCTGCAGTAGGTGGTGAAGGAACCAACAAGAGGAAAATGTATATTTGACCACAGCCTTACTAATCTGCCAGTTGCAGAATTATCTGTCCATGACAGTATCGGTAAGAGCGGTCACCGCATAGTCATTGTGGAGACAAAGTCACACTTTCACATTGAGAATAACCTCCACCATTTTGGGTGGTACTATCACGGTGCTAAATAGGACAGACTTCGAACAGATCTAGCAGCTCAAATCTGGATGTCCATAAGGTGTTGTGGGTCATCAATAGGAGCGGAATTGTACACCCGCACAACCTCATGACCTGGCATATCCCCCTCGCAACAATTACCATCAATCCAGAGGATCAGCATTGGTTCAATGGATGTGCAGGATGGCAGGAGCAGCACCAGGCAAACCTGACAATGAAGTGTCAGCCTGGTGAAGCCACCAAACAGGACTACTCGTGGGCCAAACAGCATAAGCAGTAAGTGACAGACAGAGCTAAGTGATCCCACAAGCAAAGGATCAGATCAAAGCTCTGCAGTCCTTCCACATCTAGTCGAGAAACGTTGGAGACAATTAAACAATTCACTGGAGGAAGGGGTTTCACAAATAAATCCTTCCTCCATGATGGAAGAGCACAGCACTTCAGTGTATAGGATAAGGCTGATGCACTCGTAACAACTTTCAGTCAGAAATGCTGAGTGGATGATCCATTTCAGCCTCCTCCAGTGGTCCTCAGCGATTCAGTTACCAGTCATCAACCAATTCGATTCAGTCCACGTGATATCCAGAAACGGTTGGAGATACTGGATACTCCATAGGGTCCATAATCTGACAACATTCTGGCAATAGTACTGAAAACTTGTGCTCCATAACTAGCCAATCCCCTAGCCAAACTGTTTCAATAAAATTACAACAATGGCTTTTCCTGATTATGTGGAAAATTTCCCCAATTATCTCCTGTATATAAAAAGCAGAACAAATCCAATCCGCCCAATTACTACTCCATCAGTCTACTCTCGATCATCAGTAAAGTGGTGGAAGGTCTCAGTGCTTTGAAGCAGCAACCTGCTCAGCAATATCCTGGCGAATGACGTCCAGTTTAGGCTCCCCCAGGGTCACTCAGCTCCTGACCTCATTACCTTGGCTCAAAAATGGACAAAGGAGCTGAATTCCAGAGGTGGGGTGAGAGTGACAGCCCTTTAATCAAGGCGGCCTCGACGCTGTGTGGTATCAAGGGGCCTTAGCAGCACTGGAATTAATGGGTATCGGGGCAAACTCCCCACTGGTTAGATTCATACCTGACACGTAGGAAGATGGTCATGGTTGATGAAGGTCAGTCAACTCAGCTCCATGTCTGTAGGAGTCCCTCGAGCAGTGAACAGAAACTTCTTCAGGGCTGCTTCATCAATGACCTTCCCTCCATGTTAAGGTCAGAAGTGGGGATGTTCGCCAGTAATTGTACAATGTTCTGCAACATTTGTGGCTCCTCAGATACTGAAGCAGTCCATGTTCAAACACGACAAGATCTGGACAGTATCCAGGCTGGCAAGTAATGTTCAGCCCACACGAATGCCAGACCATGACCATCACCACTCAAATACAATCTAACCTGCCCCTTGGCATTCAATGGTGTTACTATCACTGAATCCCCCAGTATCAAAGTCCTGCTCAGAAACTCACTGGTCTCCCCACATGAGCACTGTAACTATTAGAGCAAGTCCGAAGCTCGGAATGCTGCGGCGAGTAACTCACATCCTGACTTCCAAAATTCTGTCCATCATCTACAATGCATGTCAATACAATATAGGTCAGAAGTGTGATAGAAGACTCCCAGTTTGCCTGGATGAGTGCAGCCCCAACAACACTCCAGAAGCTTTATACCATCCAGGACAAAGCAGCCAGTTTGACTGTCCCTTCATCCACAATGCTCCACCATCAACGCGCAGCAGCAGCAGCAGTGTTTTACTATCCACATGCTGCAATGAAACGATTCACCAAAGATCCTCAGAAACCATCTTCCCAATTCATGACCACTTCTATCTAGAAGGACAAGGGCTGCACATGTATGGAAATACCATCATCTTTAGGTTCCCCTCCAAGCCATTCACCATCCTGACTTGGAAATATATCACAGCTCCTTCACAGTCGCTGGGTCAGAATCCTGGGATTCTCTCCCTAATGGGATTGGAGGTCAACCACAGCAGGTGGACTGCAGTGTTCAACAAGGCAGCTCACCACCACCTTCTCAAGGGCAACTAGGGACAGGCAATAAATGCTGGCCCAGCCAGTGACACCCAGATTGACGAAATACAGAAATAGAAATTAACAGAGGACGGTTGCTGAGGTATCACAGGGATCGGTGTTTGGGGCCCAGCTGTTCACAATGTCCTTTAAATATTTGGTTGCTGGAATCAGATGCAATACATCCCAGCCTGCTGATAGCACTAATGGATGTGGGATTGTGAGTGGGTGCGGAGGATGTAAAAAAGCACCAAGAAGACTAAGACAAATGGAGTGAATGGGTAAATACGTGACAGATGGAGAACAATGTGGATAGAGGTGACGGTGTGCCCTTTGGTGGAAATGATAAACTGGAATCCTACAATTTGAAAAGGATTGGTTGAAACACGTTGATTTACAAAGGGCCATATGCTCCTTTTTGTTGTTTCCTTCTGCATCAACCTCTGAGGTCCCTGCAGCGCAGTGAGTTCTGTAACCAGAAGTCAATACTGGGCTTGCCATTGACACGCTGACCAGTGTACACAGACCCACCAAGTGGGGAGCTATAACACGGAAAAGGATCTGCATCTCCTTGTACATATGTCGCTGAAAGCAATATTGCAGAAACAGAAAGCAGTAAAGAAGATAAATGGTGTGTTGACCTTCATTTCAGGGGGGTGTGAGTCCAGGAGAAAGGGTGTCTTACTGCAGCTGTACAGGCCTTTGGAGACATCCCATCTCGAGCATTGTGCAGTATTGTGTGCAGGCTTGGTCTCCTTACCTAATAAAGGACCAACCTGACATTGAGGGAGAGCAGTGAAGGATGACCAGACTGATATCTGGGATGACGAGCTTGTTGTGGGAACAGAGTTTGGGGTGACTGGGCCAATATTCCATGGGGTTTAGGAAAATGAGTGAAGATCTCAGTGAAAACTCTGACAGGGTGAGACAGATTAAAAGCAGGGATGATTTTCCCCTGGCTGGGATGACTAAAACAAGGAACCACAGTATTTGGTAAGGCAGGTCACTCTGCAATGAGATGAGAATAAATGTCTGCACTCACTGACTGGTGACCCTGGGGAATTGGCTTGCACCTGGAAACCAAGACACTGATTATAAATAAGGATTTAGAGACAGTAAAGGGATGATGGGAGAGCAGGAGCACGGTGTGGAAATGAAGGGCCAACCATCATTACATAGAATTGGTTCGCAAACTCAATGGACCAAACGTACTACTGCATTTCCTATTTTATAACTTCCAAAGGTTACTAACATTAACGGATATGTATATCATATGGCGTAATTGCATTGAGGAGATGTTTTTCCATGAACTAGAATGGGGGAGGCTCAATGTGTTGTATGACCTAATCCTTTCCCGCTGTTTCTGTGCAGTCTGTGGGAAAGCTCGGTAAATGTTGTCACAAGCTCTCAGATGTTAGGAAGGAGGTCTCTGCAGGGTCGACAGGACTCTGTTCCCATTCCCTTTTCGAACACTGATGCTGAGGCCGGATGTTCTGTCCGGTTTCATCATTCCAGACCTTGGTGCAGTTTGATACAAGTGAGTGCCTTGATTGGCCGTTTCAGAGACCATTGAAATGTTTATCACACGTCAGGGTCTTTGGAGTCAGTTTTAGGCCAGCCCAGGAAATCATGGGAGATTCACTTCCTAAAAGTACATTGGAGAAGGAAGTTCTGTTTGCAATCGATATTGGCTTCAAGGTCACTGTTACTGACACCAGATTTTAGATCTCGATATTTTATTAATTGTATTTAACTTCCACCAGCTGCCAGAGCATTAGCCTGGTCTGGATTAGTAATCCAGTGACATTTCCACAACAGCACCATCTCCACATGGGGACCTGTCAGAGACAACACTGAACAGAGTATTTTTGTGATGCTTGACAGCTCTGTCAAAAATTCTCCTACCAACTTGACTGTCGTGATGGGACTGAGGGGGTGGTAAATGATCAGATTGTAATTATTCCCGTTTTGGGGAACGGGACTTAGCCGAGTAATTTTCCACATTGCCAGGGAGATGTCAGAGTTGGAGTTGGAATTAAACAGCTTCGCCAGCGACACGGCTTGTTGTGCAACACAAGTCTTCAGTCCTATTGCAGGAATGGTGTCCTGGCCCATTGCATGTGTCCGTATCGACTGTGTTCAGCTGTTTCTTCATGTCACGTGCAGCAAATCACATTAGTTGAAGACTGGCATCTGTGATTCTGTGGGCATCATGGCGAGGGTGATGATTACCATCGACTCAACACTTCTGGCAGAAGTTGGTGCAGATAAAACATGCTTCTCTTTTACACTGATGTGCAGGTCTGTTCCATTATTTAGGATGGGGATGTTTGTGGAGCCCTCTCCTCCAGTTATTTGTTTAAGCGTCCATCACCATTTATAACTGAATGTGGCAGGACTGCAGGGCTTCGTTCAGATCTGTTGATCAAGTCCGGTAGCATAAATGAGTTAGCATCAGGTTAAGATTCATGTGATTCTGACTCTGACATGTTCACCCACACTGGTCACTGAGCCATAGATGCTGTTGATGGTAATGACAGACTGCAGTGTTATCCTGGCAAAAAGTTACAGGTTGTGGTTGGATGCTGTTCTGCTTCTCCTGCTGCTGTGGTCTAAAGCACTACATGAATACGCAGTTTGGAGCTGCAATATCTGCAATGCAATTCTGCTGTCTGTTCCCCAATTCTCACTGAGACCCATTCACCCATCAGCCCTGCACTCAGTGACCTAACCTGGTTTCTAATGTGGAAATACTTCAATTTTCAAACTCTCATTCTGCTGAGGGTCTGTCTCCCCGAGTCTTGCTTCCAATCTGACTCATTCCGCAAAAGCATTTAACTGCTCTTAATTCAAATGTTTAATTCACCTGAATATCTTTCCTTGAGAAATACCATCTTCTGTGTTTAAAGTGATTGTTTTTCCTCTGTTTCTTTCCCTGACCATGATTAAGGGCTCTGTAGTGTCAGTGATACCAGAGTTATGTAGTTTCGGAGCCAATGAATTCTCTGGATTCCCAATCATCTTCACCACATTGTATATTTTCTCTTTTGATTTGATGCCTTATCACTCATGGCTGCCTTCTCCTCCCATGAGTATGTTTCATGTTCTTGGGGTTGCATTTCTTGTATTATCTTCCAAATTATCCCCAGAACCTCCTCTCATTGCTGCTCCATGGTGTTTCCTGCTCAGCTCCCATCCAATTAACTCTGGACAGCTCCTCCCACATGTCTTTGTAGTTACATTGCCTAATTATAACCACATTACATCTTGAAGAGATGTAAACTAAAAGAAGGAGCTTTGAGAAAAGGGACACGAAGAATAATTGGTGGAATTCTAAACCAGCTACAAAGGGAGAACGAGAGAGAGAGTATATAGATATGGAGATATGGAAAATGAGAAAACCACATTCTCGAAAGAAGCAGATGAACATCCCCGAATATTTTGGCAATGTCTGTGTGCTGTGGTCCTTTGTACAGTGCACGTACAACAGAGTAATATGTTCAAATGCTGAGTCTGATGCCAGAATATGTATCTCCAATGATATGATAGACACTAGCTTTGGAAAGAACCCAGCAGGCCAACATATTGAAATAAATTGGGACACCAGAATCAAGAATTTGGAGCACACATCCTGGTAAGAATGAGAAATTAGAGTTGGGAATCCCAGAAAAAGAGGGAACGTTGAGAGGATCAAATAATGTTTCAATATTTTATCAATTTTATACATCATTTGTGACTTATCTGCACACACACACATTGATTAAACAGTATATATACAATCTTTTTTCCACCATTGAAACTGCCCTGTTGTCGTGTTACGAGGATACATGAACACCAACTAGTCACCAAAAGACATGACGCACTCTCACTCTGTTCCATACATACAGACAAAGAAGGGCACCACTTTGACTGGGACAAAGCACACACACATACTAAGACACGCAAGGACCTTCTTAGAGGAATGGTATTCTAACCAGAAGTCCATCAATAAACTCATCAATTTAGATTCTGTCTACATTTTATTGTTAAAATCACCTGAAATGACATCACCCAATTTAAGAAACAGTCATGGTGACGAAACTTCTGAAAGCATACCTTCAAGCTCAGTGAGCTAACTTGCATACATATAAATTGTTTTTTTTTGTTTATTAGTGGAATTTAGGAGTTCTCTGTCGCTCACGTTTTGACAGATTATGATGTGAGGTGAGCTTTTCTGGGTATGTGGTTTAATTAACAGAGTGGTTTGACATTGATGTTATAACAGTTTGGGGCCTCGCCATATGACATTTGGACAAACTTGAACAGATCTGTGATACAACAGATCCCAGCAAATTACAACTCATTGCAATTAGTGACTTTGAGCTTCAAATAAAACCATTGGGAAAATTCGTTTAATTTTGTTATTTGTGGTTGGTTAAATGAAAAGTGAGGGAACTGGTTTTTAACATTACTGAAGAGGTTCCCGAATTTTCCAAGGAAATTTAGAAAGACAGAAGGAGGACATTTTTTAGAATTAGCCAATAGGTTGGAATTGGGTTTAACCAGGGAGAAAAGGGAAGCTGGAATTGCAATGGAGTTGGTCAAGCACTTTGATGTATCAGAGAAACAGGCAACTGCAGTAGAGTTATCAAAACTTAAATTGCAAATGTGGCAACTGGAGTTAGAAGATAAATAAAGGGGCTGAAACAGAGAGAGAAAAAAGAGAAAGAGAAGAGAAAGAAAGAGGAGAGTTGAAATTCAGAAGTTGGGAATTAAGGAAGAAAGTTAAATGAACAGGATGGAGATAAAGGGAGAACGTAGGGATGTATACAACTAGGTTAGTAACTTGTCATATTTCGGTGGGAAAAATGTTAAAACCTTTTTTTTATTTCATTTGAAAAAATGACACGGCAGTGAGCTTTTGGGTAATGCTAGTTCAGACTAATCTGGTGGGCACAGCTAGTGAGGTATGTGCAGCGCTGTCAGACGAGGGATCCAGACATTATCACGATGTCAAATTGGCTATTTTGATTCGTTATGAATTGGTACTAGAAGCATATAGACAGAAATTCGGAAAAATAGAGACGGAACCAGGTCAGACTTATATTGAGTTTGAAAGAATTAACCAGTCATTTTGATAGGTGGGTTATGGTCTTAAAAATGGATAAGACCTGTGAGGCTTCAAGGAAGATTAATCAGCTGGAGAAGTTAAAAGACTCACTTCCAGAGATAGTAAGAATTCATGTGAATGAATAGAAAGTTCAAGAAGTGAGAAGCGCGGCAGAAATGACAGGTAAATATGTATTGTGGCATGTGATGAAATTTAGCATCTGGCAGGAATTTCATCCTGTGGGGGATAGAAATTGGGAGAAGGGAAGATCACACATTACAAAGCGAACAGTAGTTCACAATAGTTTACCACAGGTGAAGAAAGAAGCCCAAGGGGGTTGAAAGGTGGTGAAAGGCCTCAGGTGCTCTCACTGTAAGGGAGTGGAACACATAATATTACAGTGCCGATGGTTTAAGAGGGGCACCGGGAAAAGGTTGTTATCACTGCAGTAAGATGGCACACCGTGCTGGGCGTTAAAGAAGACACTTTGGGGAAAGATGCGGTAGAAGAGGCTAAGCCAGTGGCATTAGTGAAACTGGTAAAGGAAACCCCAAGTGCAGCCGAGGAGCTGCAGGACATTGCACAGCCTCGGCAACGGCTGGGTATGGAGGCAGTGCCTGATCTCACTAAACAATTCAGCTCTGTAGATAAAGTTTACTCAGAAAGAACAGGGGGAGAAGGATAAGAAATTATAATTTTGTGAGATAAGGGATCTGCTCAGTCTCTATTAGTTGGGAAGTGAGGCACCAGAAAAGCACAACAGATCAGGCAGCGTCCGAACAGCAGGACATTCGCATATCAGGCAGAAACCCATCGTCCGGAACGTGGTGGGGGGACAAGGGGGCTGGAAGATAAATACGAGAGTAGTAGCTGAGCTGGTGGGAGGGTCACTGGGAAGGCAATAAGAAGATGTAGGTAGGAGTGATAGTGATATGTCGGAGGAGAAGGTGGAGTCGATAGGTGGAAAGGAAGATGGCATGTTAGGGCAGTTCAAGAGGACGGTGCTAGGTTGAACGGTTGGATCTGGGAGAGGTTGGTGGAGGGGAGATTTGGAATTTGATGAAGTCAACGTTGATGCTGTACAGGTTGAGGGTTCCAGCTGTCCTATCACCCCCCTCTCCAACATATCACCATCACACCCCACCTGCATCTACCAATCGCCTTCCAAGCTCTCTTTCACCCAGGTCCACCCCCACCCACCCAATTATTTTTCAACCTCCTTCCCCCTCCCTTACGCCCCATTTTCCTGCTGAAGGACGTATGCCTGAAACGTCACTGCTCCAGCCCCTTCGATGCTGCCAACATGCTGTGCTTTTCCAGCCACACACTTTTCAACTCTCAGCTCCAGCATCTGCCGCCCTCACTTTCTCTCACCCTCTAATAGTACGAGATGAAAGTTTTTTTTCACTCTTTCTGACATGTTAATCAAGAGCGTGATAACTTGTGAAATGGGGACAGAAGTTAAACATTCCCTTGTGTAACATCAGGTTGGAATGCCAAATCAAGGTTGGGGAAGTAACAGTGACAGTGAGTAACAGAGTGTCTGTTCTCGGAATAGAGTTTGTTCTTGGGAACGATTTAGCAGGAGGCGAGGTGGGAGAGGCACCCCTTGTGGTGGAGAAGCCAAAGGAAGATGAGGGAATTGGTGAGTTAAAAGAAAATTACCCAGGATTTTTTCCAGACAGTGTAGTAACAAGATCCCACTGTCATAAGTTATAGCAGGAAGGAAAAACGAACGAAAAAGACAAATGAGTTGATGCTCAGTGAACTGACACCCTGTTTGATGTGACGGTGCAGAAAAACCCTGAACAGGCAGAGGTGTTCCGTCCTGAAAGGCTAATGGACGTACAACAGTGATATATACACACACATACACATGCACACACACAGAATCATAATATATTGTTGAACGTTATTAACTTAAAGATAAAGTCATAAAATTAAAATGGAGACCCCGATAGGTTACTTATTGAACAAGAATGATTAAGTTCCACACTGGCCTGACAATATTTTAAAGTATATATGACAAACAAATTGTCGGAGATAGTTGTGGACCAGGACAAATCTCTCGCATTTTTTGGAATATTTAAAGACCAGAATATAAGACTATTTCATTGGAGTCTTACCTTACCGACTTTAAACTTACAAAATGTACATACTGTGGCTCCTACAATGTGATAGCAGATGTGTTTTCGTGGATTTAAAGGAAAAAGTGTAGATAAGTTTTGACTTATTCCAGTGTTGTATTGATGTGCAGAATTAATATGAATGATATAACTGAGATTAACACTTTGGTATTTCATAAAATTGGGATTACGCGTTTGAGGAAAACAAATGTAGCCATCTTTTCATTCTGCTAGTTCATTTTATCTTCTGAAGCGGGGAGATGTTATGAAGACAAAAACATGTATGGACACTTTAAGACAGATCGGGTTTTGCTGAATAGAAATTAAAGCCACAGATGCCAGCTGAAGGTCACACTGTTCCACATGTCACCATTAGCTGAGAAATGGATTCCTGAGTTTTGGTTGCTGTTTTGACAGCCATTCAAATGTAACCAAAGAGTTTAAATAACGCTCAGGATACCAGATGCCAACAGAATGTGAATATTATTGTTTGGACACCTGGACAGCAATCACATTATGAGAATTATTGTATCATGGAGAGTATATGAACCCAGCATGTTGAACACTGGAGGGAGAGCTGCTGCCATCCAACAGTAGAGCAACTGCTATAGAGCAGGAGTGCTAACTGGCCATCTCAAGCACTCTCTCTCAAAGACACATGTTCATGCAAACCTATTTGCAACAAAAAAAATGACCCAGGGAGATGCAGCTGAAAGAGTGAAGACAGCGGGGAAGATAGAGACTGTATGGTCTTGAGATTGTAATGTTTAATATGTCGGTTGTTGGAACAACATATTTTTACAGAGTTCGAGTCAGATAGTAAGTAGCTAAGAAAAGAGGGACTTGTATTTGTGAATAGTTGTTGTTTAGTGTTTACTAATAAGGTTAAGAAACTAACTTGTTAATTTTTGTTTAAAAGGAGGTCTGTGTCACTCATATTTTAACAGATTACGAGGTGAGGTGAGCTTTTCTGGGTGTTTGGTTTTAATTAACAGAAGGGTTCGACTCCACCTTGTAAATGTCCATCCACGCTCACCCCATTTCCCTGCAGTTGGCCCATATCCTTCCAGTCCTTTCCTATCCAAATATTTATCCAAACGCATTTGAAATGTTGTTAATGTACCCCCCTCAACTACATCTGTGAGTAGCTCATCCACGTACCAGCCTCTGTGTAAAGAAGTGGCCCCTCAGGTTCCCTTTTATTCCTTCTCCTTTAACCTTAAACTGATCCTCTCTCGTCCTCGATTCTCTACACCTTGGAAAAAGACTGAGAGCATTAACCCTATCCATACCCCTCGTGATTTTATACAGCTCTATAACAACTCCCCCAGTCTCCTACACGCTAAAGAAAATGTCCTATCTTGTCCAACCTCTCCCTATAACTCAGATCATTGGGTCCTGGCAACGTCCTTGTAAATTTCTTCTGCACTCTTTCTCATTTAATAACATCCTCCCTTAAACAAAGTGACAAAACCTGAACACAATACTCCAAGTGCAGCCTTACCAAAGTCCTGTGTAACTGCAGCATAAATTCCCATCTTCTATACTCAATATCCTGCCTGATGAAGGCCATTGTGCCAAATGCCTTCTTCACTGCCCTGTCTACCTGTGACTCCACTCTCAGGGAACCGTGCACCTGAGCACCAAGGTCTCTCTGCCCCCTGCACCCCTTAAGGCCCTCCCATTCACCATGAAACTCTTACCTTGATTTGAATTTCCAAAACGCAAGACCTCACGCTTCTATATTAAATTCCATTTCTCGGCCCATTTCCCCAACTGATTAAGGTCCTGCTGCAATTTCTGATAATATTTCTCACTGATCATGCTCCCACTTACTTTAGTGTCATCTGCAAACTTATTAATCATACCTTGTACATTCTCAACCAAATCATAGATACCAAACAGCAATTGACCAAGCCTGAAGTCTGACAAGCATCCTTCCGCTAAAACCTCTGCTTCCTACCATCAAGCCAACTGTGTATCCAATTGGACAGTTCCCACGCGTTCTACGTGTTGTAACCTTCCTGAGCAGCCTGCCATGTGGAAACTTATCAAACCTCATCAAAGGACTCTAAGAAATTTGGGAAGCATGATCTATGCTGTCTATGCTGACTGCTCTGCATCAAACCCTGTGTAAGTAATGGGTGCAGTCAATGGCATGCTGTCCTTCATTGTAAGATTATTCGAGTACATAAGTAAAGCCATCTTCCTGCTGTTGTAGAGCCTTGCTGAGAGAGCATTTGGGGCACTCTGTACAGATTTGATGTCCTTTGTAAGGAATGGTTCCCGTACCACAGATACGGATGATGGCAACATGAGGATAGAGTGAAGAAGCTGAGTGTTTAACCCGAAGATTGTGAGAGATGAAAAAATGGTGATGCTGAAACATGAGGAGTGGCAGGGGTCTCTTATTGCCAAAACAGAAATTCTATACTTTACCCAGGAGTTATTGGTTTGATTTATTGCCACGGGTAACTCAGTACAGGGAAACACTTTATTTATGAGCAGTGGAGGCAGATCATAGTAAACAAGGCCAGACAGATCATAGCGTGGAAATAGACTTGGACAGAGTGAGGCATACAGGTTACACTGCACAGGATGTGCACTAGAGAAGATCAACATGAACAAGATCAGCATTATTTGAACTTAGAGAGTCCATCCATCAGTCTAACGTGACTTTCCTAATAGTTTATATGCCTAAATTAACTCTCCCCACGTTATTGTACAGTGGGCCTGTGAACCCGGACTGAACGTCAGGTTGCTCACAATCCCCAACAGCAGCCACAATACCTTCCATCTGAAACAGGTAGCCATTCCCACCAGCTTCCGCCCTACACAGAGAACACCAGGCTGTCATCTTGGAGATCAAAGGTGCCTTCACACAAGACATATGGCTTCCCTCCGCACCACTAGAAAACCACGTTAAAGTCCCACGTGTGTATCATGACTGACGGAGCTACGAGGAATAACGTGGAGCACTCTGTCTATGCAGCTTTGCTCCACTTGTTCATCATGTTAGAGCATCAGTTAGGAGACAGCGAGGACTGTTGATGCTGAAGATCAGAGAAGACAGTGGTTTGCTGGAAAAGCACAGCAGGAGAATCGACGTTTCGAGCATAAGACATTCATCAGGAATCAGCGTTAATTACCTCATTCTGCCCCTGTGTAAGTGCATTGAGGTGGGAATGGCCTCCTTCTGTTCCTGTGTAAGTGACTCAAGGGGCTGACTGGCTTCTTCCTCGTCCGATTGGACAGGGCCAAGGGCCTGATTGGGTTACCCCTGGTGCCTGTATGACAGCTCGATGTGCTGACTCGTGTGATGATGCTGTAGCTTTTAGAGGTTATTTTGTTCTGGTTTCTTTTACGAGAGAGATTGAATGACCGTTACCAAGCTGGCTAGTTAGGACCACTTGAGTAACAGCTAGGGAGGCCTTGGGTTTATTTTAATGCAGATAGACTGGGTATGGTCAGCTCTCACAGATTAGAATTTCTGGGTTTTGATCTCTCAGTCACATCAGCAATTATTGGGGTCTCCACCGAGTTGAAAGCTAAAGTAAATGTCTCCTGGCTGCTACTCTGTATGAAGTTTCTCTTGGTGCTGTTTGTAAATTCTGAATTGGAGAAATATTTGTGTCATTCAGTGTCTGAATATTCCTTTTTTGCCAAGGGCTGTGTTCATGTGATTTTCCAGTATCGGAACAGTTCATTAGTATTAGTTCCTAGATCCCTTATTCTGTTAACTTGTCCAATATAATTACATTATTCTAAATTCCTCTTTCTTTGGTTTTATTTTATCTATCGCGTTTAAGTAAATAGTGTTATCCTGCATACTGAGTTGTTTGACCAGTCACATTGCATCTGGAACAGACACTTTATATTTTCTTTAAAATAAGAAAATAGTAGAGTCTAGGCTACCACCTTCAAATATTGTCGAGGGGCTCTGGTGCGGCCCATCACACTAGAATCCTTCTCTTCCTGAGTAATATGTTGGAGGCACTGAATGGGCTGTCCCTGTTCTTCTCCAATAGTGTCAATGGGCTGAACGACTTCCTCATATTCCTGTGAAACCAGTGTGAGGTGTGGAATGATCTTTTATTTTACTGTGGCAATGTGCAGTGTCAGACAGTCCTTTATATGAATGTTACGGACTCTTTAAAAGCACAAGCCTCAATGGAGTCCATGTCTTGCTGCACATGGACACAGTCCAGTTCAGGAGCTGATGGGGGCGTCAAATTATTCTGAACATTGTCTGATGTCCTCACATTTTGTTATTGGAAAGTTAGAGGGTGTTATTTTTATGAATGTTTTGGTATTAAATGTTGCCGTCAGGAAGACCAGAGGATTTTGTGAGCCATCGCTGGGTGAGGTACGGGATCTGTATTCACAGTGAATTTGGGTCTACAACATGACCAACAAATGGAGCACAAGTTTCAGAGGGGGGAATATCTGTAAAGAGAGATCAGGGGCCTCTTTCATACCCAGCCTGGATTTTCCAATTACATTTCTCAAATCACCTCAAAGTATGTGGGACAGTCTTGAAGGGCCGAATGATCTCCTCTGTTTCTGTGCACCAGGTTATAGAAGTAAGTAGTCTCTAGATGCTCCTGCCCAACAGGTTCAGGGGCCTGAATGGAACACAGGACCACGGGATTGAGGGGCAGGAGTGAGTCATTAGACTCTTTGAGCCTTCTCCACCAGGCACAGAAGATTGTGGCTGATCAGGTTGGGGTCTCAGCCCCACTTTCCTGTCTGTGTCCCATTATCCATGACTCAGTTCTCTGTCAAATATTTCAGTAACACAACTTTCAATCAATGTGAACATAGAGGCACGATAAACTTGCAGTGAAGAGGTTTCGGATTTGAAAGGTACTTTCAGAATTTTTTGTCATCCCTCTTATAGAATCAGAATCATGCAGAATGGAAACAGACCCCTTAGTCCAATCTGTTCACTCTGATCAGATATCAAATCTGATCCAGTCCCATTTGCCAACATTTGGCCAATATCCCTCCTCTTTCAGATACTTTTAAATGTGCGATTGTAACCGCCTTCACCACTTCCTCTGACAGCACTTTATGTTCACACACCACTCTCTGTGTGAAACATTTAACTTCAGGTCCCTTCTAAATCATTTGTCCTCTCCCCTTCAACGTGTGCTCTCCTGTTCTGGGCTCCCCTACCCTGGGGAGCAGAACATGTCTGTTCAGAATATCTATGTCCCTGATGATTTTATAAACCTCTATAATGTCACCCTTCAACTTCTGACACTCCAGGGGGAAACACCTCAAACTAATCTACCTCTCCCTAAAGCTCAAACCTCCAGTCCTGGGACATCCGTGTAAATCTTTTCTGCAGAAAACCGAGTTTAGATTAGATTACTTACAGTGTGGAAACAGACCCTTCGGCCCAACAAGTCCACACCGACCCGCTGAAGCGCAACCCACCCATACCCCTACATATACCCCTTACCTAACACTGCGGGCAATTTAGCATGGCCAATTCACCTGACCCGCACATCTTTGGATTGTGGGAGGAAACCGGAGCACCCAGAGGAAACCCACGCAGACACGGGGAGAACGTGCAAACTCCACACAGTCAGTCGCCTGAGGCGGGAATTGAACCCAGGGCCCTGGTGCTGTGAGGCAGCAGTGCTAACCACTGTGCCACCGTGCCGCCCTACTAAGTTGTACGCTGTATTCTTAAAGTGGCCTCACCAACATACTGAACAGATGCAACACGCCACCACAACTCCTATACTCAATGCTCTGACTGATTAAGGCAAATTTGTAGAAGTGTTCTGTACCACAATGTCTGCATTCAACTCCACTTTCGAGGAACAATGTACCTGCAGCCCTATGTCCGTTTGTTTCACAACACTCACCAGGCCCTTACCATTAAGTTATAATTTCTGCTCACAAGCCTCCAGGCTCTTCCTTCAAGCCAATTGTGACGAGCTTCTTCTGTATCCCATGTGACTGAAACTTACTAATCTGCCTACCAATCGGAATATTATGGACACCTTGCTGAGATCCATATTGACAATGTACCAAACTGCCTTCATCAGTCTTCTTTCTCATCTCTTCATAAAACTCAATTAAATTAATGAGACATGATTTCCCATGCAGAAAGCCACGTTGTCTACCCCGATCAGCCCTTACCTTCCCAAATGTATGTCAATGCTATCCCTCAGAATCCCCTCCAACAACTTACCCACCACCGACATCAGGCTCACCGGTCCCATTTCTTGTCCCACCCCTCCACTGCTCACAACAAATGTTAAATGTAACCAGGTCGGTGATATGGCCGATGATATTGGTCTCAGACTGGGTCAGGGTCAGTTTTAGGAACAAGTCAGGCTAGTTTCTTTAATCAGCTCAAATAGCACGTTCATGATCCAGAGCAGTGTTACTCCAACTATGATGGAATGCTGAATGGCAAACTGTTTGGGTATTGCAAATAAAGAATCGATATTTCCCGTTCCAGAAACACTGACACACACACACACAAATAAACAAAATCTCTGCAATTTCATGTTGAAAGAACCTTGTCAAAATATCAGTGTAGCCAATGACAAAAGGAAAAATTGAGAGATTGTCCAAAATGTTATTCTGCTTCTGAAAATATTCTACTCACACAGCTGCTAGCAATGTAATTTTATCCTGGGAGAATTTGATTTGGCTGAATTCCCTTTGCATTAGGCAGTCAGGAGGATCCAGGTTAGCACAGTGGCTCAGTAGTTCGCACTGTCCCATCACAGCATCAAGGGCATGAGTTCAATTCCAGCCTCGGGCGACTATCTGCGTGGAGTTTGCATCTTCTCCACTTGTCTGCGTGAGCTTCTGATGGGTGCTCCCGTTTCCTCCCACAGCCCAAAGCTGTATAATTCAAGTGGATTGGTCAAATAGCCCATAGTGTTCAGCGATTTCTACTTTAGGTGCACTAGTCAGTGGTAACTGTAAGGGAAGGTTACTCTTTGGAAGGTTGGTATGGACTTGTTGGGCCGAAGGGCTTGTTTCCATACTGCAGGGATTCTATAAAAATAAGAATGGTAACAATAACAGCAGAGTTTTGTTTTAGCTCGCACATGTTATTGTGATGAGGAATAGAGGAATGAAGGAGTGAGAGTGGAATAGGCCGTTTCTTCTCCGGCAGATGACATTTTCTCCCTCCCTGAGTTGAATCACACAATAATGTCATCCTCTCCCAAACTGGACCATGTGAGGTCTCCTTGTACATTGTCCAAACTATGTCTCCATCACATTCCCTGTTCCATGTCGGTGCATCATTGCTGCTGTCATACACAGAGCCATACCCTGAGCAGAAAATGGTGAGATTAGACTTACAGTGTGGAAACAGGCCCTTCGGCCCAACAAGTCCACACCGACCCGCCGAAGCGCAACCCACCCATACCCCTAACCTAACACTACGGGCAATTTAGCATGGTCAATTCACCTGACCCGCACATCTTTGTGACTGTGGGAGGAAACCGGAGCACCCGGAGGAAACCCACGCAGACACGGGGAGAACGTGCAAACTCCACACAGTCAGTCACCTGAGTCGAGAATTGAACCCGGGTCTACAGGCGCTGTGAAGCAGCAGTGCTAACCACTGTGCCACCGTGGTCTCGGTCGATTTGAAGATATGTTTATATGGCCCTGCATCATTAAAAAATAAAATGTTTAATGTATTCAGAATACATAGAACATGGAACATAAAACAGTTCAGCACAGAACAGGCCCTTCAGCCCACCATGTTGTGCCGACCATTGATCCTCATGTATGTACCCTCACATTTCTGTGACCATATGCATATCCAGCAGTCTCTTAAATGTCCCCAATGACCTCGCTTCCACAACTGCTGCTGGCTACGCATTCCATGCTCTCACAACTCTCTGTGTAAAGACCCCACTTCTGACATCCCCTCTATACTTCCCTCCAACCAGCTTTAAACTATGGCCGGGAAATAGTCTCTTACTATCAACTCTATCTATGCCTCTCGTAATCTTGAATACCTCAATTAGGTCCCCTCTACTCCTCTTTTTCTCCAATGAAAAAAGTCAGAGCTCAGTCAACCTCTCCTCATAAGATAAGCCCCCCAGTCCAGGCAGCACCCTGGTAAACCTCCTCTGAACCCTCTCCAAAGCATCCACATCTTTCCTATAATAGGGTGACCAGAACTGGACACAGTATTCCAAGTGCGTTCGAACCAAAGTTTTATAGAGCTGCAACAAGATCTCACGACTCTTAAACTGAATCCCCCTGTTAATGAAAGCCAAAACACCATATGCTTTCTTAACAATCCTGTCCACTTGGGTGGCAATTTTAAGATCACCAAGATCTCTCTGTTCCTTCACACTGCCAAGAATCCTATCCTTAATCCTGTACTCAGCTTTCGAATTCAACCTTCCAAAATGCATCACCTCGCATTTATTCAGGTTGAACTCCATCTGCCACCTCTCAGCCCATCTCCGCATCCTGTCAATGTCCCGCTGCAGCCTACAACAGCCCTCTACATTGTCAACGACACCTCCAACCTTCATGTCATCTGCAAACTTGCTGACTGATTCTTCAATCCCCTCATCCAATTCATTAAAAAAAATTACAAACAGTCGAGGCCCAAGGACAGAGCCCTGTGGAACACCACTCACCACAGACTTCCAGGCAGAATATTTTCCTTCCACTACCACTCGCTGTCTTCTGCTGGCCAGCCAATTCTGTATCCAGACAGCTGACACAGATACCTGTGTTAAAATGAATGTTTTGTTTTAACAAATACAGAAATTGCTGGAAAAGCTCGGTAGGTCTGTCAGCATCCAGATGCCTTTTACATGATGTAGTTGTACCAGCCTCCACCACTTCCTCTGGCAGCTCATTCCATACACACACCACCCTCTGTGTGAAAAGGTGCCCCTTAGGCCTCTTCAAAATCGTTCCCCTCTCACTTTCCCAAATGTTCTCGAGTTTTGGACGCCCCTAACCTGGCGAAAAACCTTGACTACAAACCCTATCCATGACCGTTCTGATTTTATAAACCTTTACTGCTGCGAAATGTGACTTCAATCAACACGAATGGCTGTACTTTCAATAATCCCGGGCCGAAATGCTGAAATTCAACACTGACACCTGTTCTTTCTCCATCAAGTCACAATTCTAAAACCAGTTTAATCAGTTTGTTCAGATATATTAGGAGACACTTCTGTGGGATTTACACCTAGACCTTTGTGCCCGGAGGTAGGGACACGAGCAACACTCGGCAATACCCATAAAGCTGTAACATTATTCTCCTGTGGGTTTGCTCATCAGCCTGTTATGACATGCTGTGACATACCTTTGCAACAGGCAGGACATGAATCCAGGCCTTCTAGTCCAGAGCTAGGAACACTACCACACAAGTTCAGGAATTGGAATCAAATCTAGAGCTCTTGCTCGGAGGCAGGGACACTACCCACTACATTACCATTTAAAGTCCCAGCTTTCAGTTTGGTGTGGATTTATTATAATCAGATTACCATTACTGAACAACACTTTTCATTACTGAACAACAGAGATGAAGAAAGAACGTAATTTCTGGCCCCAAAACACCGACCAGTAGAACCCAAATCTCATGTGCGACTGCCCTCTTCCTAAAACCATGAAATGATACCAGGCCGCTGAGTACTGTCCAGCCTCTCCTCCCCACTGACTGTGTCTGCAATCTGTCCCTCCTCCCTCTAACCACACAAGGCAAACCAAGCTCAGGGTCTTTGTGAAAATCAAGGCTGGAGTGTGCAGGCGTCCTGGAGAGGGGGAGGTTATTTTAAATTGAAGGGGGAGGGGGAGGTGGCAGTCATATCACACACTGGCCGAGCCGTGGCAGATGGAGTTTAGTTTGGATTAATGCGAGGTATTGGATTTGTAAATCAAACAAGAGCAGGATCAATACAATTAAACGTAGGGCCTTTGGCAGTGTTGTAGTACAGAGACCTCGGCCATCAGGTATACTTCTTTAAAATTTGCATCTCATATAGATAGCGTGGTTAAGGAGGTAAGTATCAGAATGGGGACGTCATGTTGAGGTTGTACAGGATTTGGTGAGACCTCTTCTGGAATACTGTGTCCAGTCTGGACATCCTGCCCGCTCATTCCATAGGCTCACCACCCTCTGGGGGAAAAAAACTGTCACTTTTAAATGTTTCCCCTCTCACCTTAAGCCTATGTCCTCTAGTTTAGGACTCCCCGTACCCTTAGAAAACACATTGACTATTCACTTTGATATTATTGATCTTGATATTATTAAGCTGGAGAGGGTTCAGAAGAGTTTAACCTGGATGTTGCTGGGAATGGAGGGATTGAGCTATAAGGAGAGACTGGATAGGCTGGGACATTTTTCACTGAAGAGTATGAGATTAAGGGGTAACTTTACAGAGGTTTATAAAATAATGAGGGTACAGATAAGCTGAAGGGCTGATGTCATTTCCCTAGAACTGGAGATTCAAACTGATGGATATTTTAAGATGCGAGGAAAAAAGATTTACAAAAGTCATGAGAGGTGATTATTTTAGACAGAATCTGGCTTGGGTGTAGAATGAACTTCCTTAGGAAGTGGTGAAAGCAGGGACAGTTACAACGTTTAAAGGACATTTCGATCAGTACATGGATAAGACATCCCTGTTGATTTTCACCCTCTGCCAATGCCGGTGCAGTGGCGTGTGGAGGCCAGCAGAGGGTGGCATTTCATCACTTTAAGCACCACAGAGACTGCCAGACCTGCCCCACACAGGGACACAGAGACACACACGGGAATGGTTAGGGCACTGGGTGAAGCTCATCTGGTAACTTAAATGAAACATAAAGAAATGCTCAACTCACCTCGTAAACTGTTAAAATCTGAGTGACAGAGAACTCCCAAATTCCACTCCTTAAATAAAAACATCAATTTATTTTATAACTCTGAAAGTGAACATTTTACATCAACTACTCACAACTCTGAGAACCCCGAGCTCTTAACTGCTTATTACCACACTCCAATTCTATAGCAGTATACTATTTCAAAAAGACACTTATCAAAACTACATCAACCTAATTTCAAAACCACACAGCAGCTGTTGTTTTCAATGTTTTCTTTCGGTCGTGTATCTCCCTAGGTTATCTTCTTTCTTTTACTGTGAATATGTTTCATATGAAAAGGTACCTTTGATAGAAATTGTTTTCCAAATTCTTGATTTTGTGTTGATGGCAATTGCTGTATTTGCAATTTTCAAAACGTCTGTATTTTTAATATCCACAGCATCAGATCATTTCTCGAAAACCAATAAACACAAACTTTATTTGGATTTAGCTTCCTGGGGCATAATTGAAACGGATTGGTAAAATTCGAATTGTTGTCGAAAGAGCAACCAACTCAGGGATCTATTTCACAGCCAAATGTGACATCTTTTCAGTTGTCCTTGACACTCTGGGTCTGCCATCCTCTCATACACACAGCTGCTTGGAAGCTCTCAGTTCAGAACAGCATTCACTCTCTCTTATAGGTACAGTACACACTTCCAAATTCATAACATTAATACCATGATGTCAATGAAGATAAGCAGAACATATCCGGATTTCTCTTGCCGCATGGTTTGTCAATGTTTCATTCACTCTGTCTGGTGGGTGTTAGGATTTTTGTTGGTCTGTTGACAGCATGTCATTATTCGACGTCCTCCGTGGGAATCTAGCAGTATTTCACTTGCTCGCACTCGTGTGTGTGTGTGGGGGGGGGGGGGGGGGGGGGCAAGATTTCTTGGGGACTGTGACGCTATGAAAATCTCAGAGTCTGTAAATGGCACCAAACCTGGAAGAACTGTAAAGTCTATGAGGACAGTGTCGAGTTCTAACAGTACCATCACACGTTGGTGTAGTTTTCAGGCAGATGGGGATCAATGCAGAGCAGTGTGAGGTGATGCACTTTGGTGGAAAGGACAATGAAAGACAAAACAAAACAGGCTGCACCGTTATAAAGGAGCTGCAGGAGCAGAGAGCGCTGGGTGTATATAAGTACAGTTTATTGAAGATATCAGGGCAGGTGGGGAGAGCAGTAACTATCACAGATTAGTTTCAGTATCTGAGCTGTTTACAGGGGGAGGTGTAGGAGGGAGCCTCCGTGCTCCCTTCCTGGGAGGTGGTGGTGACGATGTGTTGTGGGCCCACCCTCCTGCCCCCCGAGACCGTGGGGATTCCATTTGTACCAGCTCGACACAGAAGGGAGATGGCATCAGGGCCACAGCTTCTAAGTTGTGCCGGGGGGAAACGGAGCTTCCAGTGGGTTTAAAGTGAGAATTGCCCTTCACTGAACATTGCTCCTTACGCGGTCGGTGGGACGTGGATGTTTCAGAATCCCCACACGAGGTGTCCCAGTCCTCTCCGGCTCACACCAGGGTCCTCCCCACATGGCGGGGGGAGGGGGGGTTGAGGGAACGGATATTGGGCACTCCACCACCCGGCTTGGCCCTTTCTGTCCTATTCCAGGCTGTTTCTCCTGCAACGGGAGAAGGGGAGGGTGGGAGTGGGTGGCCCTGCTGTTAGTGCTGGTGTTGGTGGGGGACAGATTCATGGTGAGGTGTCCGGAGGGAGTCAGTCCACAGTGTTGTATCCATGCAGTGTTATTAGTGTGGGGGGATAAAGTGAGGGAGAGAGAGAGAGAAAAAGAGAGAGACAGACACACAGAGACAGAGAAGATGCTGCATGCAGCAGTGAGAGTGGTGGACCATGAGCCTTGTTCGGGGGTCAGTGCTATAACAGATACACAGTGAGAGTGAGGGAGCAGAGAGAATACGGTGACCCTTATCCTGACAGAGCGGGGAAGGTTATTGATGCTTGTCCTGTATTGCTGGATATTTCTTCAGACCGCAGATACTGCACTGAGCTGGGTGGGGAGCTCAGACCATGCTCGGGGGGTCTGGTGGTGTGGCTCCCTCTGGGAAGAGAATGGTCCCCCTCTGTACTAGCCCATCCACCAGGAGCTCCGTGCCCTTATTGACAAACCGTGGTGTAATTGTCCCTTATCTGCCATGCTCGGGTTAACGGAGAAAGCTCAAACATGTGGCCATTGTCCTTTTAAAGATGGCACCATTGCCAGGGATCACAGAATATCCAGGGGCACCAGGGCGATGGTGAGTCCCTCCAGCCATGATGGGTGGGAGAATCGGGCTGGTACTGAATGACAGAAGCACCACGGGGTGGGCTGGGTAGTTAGTGAGGTGATTCCGATACGATAGCACCAGGAAACGAGCTCGTGCAGATAATCCCTCTGTCACATTCAAGGAAAATCAAACAAAGATAAATTATTGTTAGAATCTACTCAATGAGTCATAGATTCTGCTGCAACTAATTCCAGTTACAAAGATGCAGAACAAATGCTCATCTGACTTCACACCAATATCCCTTTTTCCCATTTTTCCTGGGAAGACGGGCTCATGTTACAGAATGCTGTCGAAGTGTCAGTTTTTCAGCATTCTGAAACTTGGGAACACATCCGTCCATGACACTGTCTCTCAGTCTCCCCCTCTCTGTCTATACCCAAACCCCTCCCATGTGGTGATATTTAAACTGATACCCCCACAATCTCTCTCTGGCAGTGATGTTCACACCCACAACACCCCCTTGTCATGTTACAATGGAGATATGGAACGGGAAATGGATGGGAGCTGCACATCCCGTCACTTCCAGCATGGGCTGCAAGTTTTCCCACATTGGGCAGGGATCTAATACAGTGTTACTGAGCAATGCACTGGGGTGGGGTACACATGCTGGGAGGTTAACTGCTCCTGGGTTACAGATCAATGCACTGGGGAGGTGTACACAGTCCTACATGCTGGGAGGGTAACTACTCCTGGGTTACAGATCAATGCACTGGGGGTGGGTACACAGTCCTACATGCTGGGAGGGTAACTGCTCCTGGGTTACAGATCAATGCACTGGGGTGGGGTACACAGCCCTACATGCTGGGAGGGTAACTGCTCCTGGGTTACAGATCAATGCACTGGGGTGGGGTACACAGCCCTACATGCTGGGAGGGTAACTGCTCCTGGGTTACAGATCAATGCACTGGGGTGGGGTACACAGCCCTACATGCTGGTGGGTGGGGGGGGAAAGGTGATGGACAGGTCATGGAGCTCCACGGAACATTCTGTCCCCGACATTTTATAACTGACATTCCCCGGAACGTTCTGTCCCTGACATTCTATAACCGACATTCCCCGGAACGTTCTGACCCTGACATTCTATAACCGACATTCCCCGGAACGTTCTGTCCCTGACATTCTATAACCGACATTCCCCGGAACGTTCTGTCCCTGACATTCTATAATTGACATTCCCCGGAACGTTCTGTCCCTGACATTCTATAACTGACATTCCCCGGAACGTTCTGTCCCTGACGTTGTTTGTTTGTGAACGGCCGGACGTCAGTGAATTGAACAAACGATAAGATCCCGAGGGAAGAGATCCCGTTCCAGGGAGAAGGAGACACTGTTCCGAAGGCCCCTCGGGCAGTTAAAGGGGGGAATACGTTTTCCCTGCATTTACATTTCTCCACGACACAGGATCCACCACAATTTAGACCAAAATACAGAAATTCCCAAACTCCGTTTGTCTTCAGGAAACTGGGAGAGAATCCTTCAGGACAGCAACGTTCCCACCCTCCGTATTAGGAACTGGGAAGGAGTGACCTGTATCTGCTCTCGAGTGATCGAGTGTGTGGGAATGTTCTAGAAACCATCTGTCCTTATGGATGTGTCTCTGTCTGTTTGGGGAGGGAGGGGTTCCTCTGGTTTGTGTCACATTTTTGACAGTAATTTCGACCTTCCCATTTGTTATTCCGGCTCCAATCATTTTAATAAATCCCTGAATACAGAGACACATCTGGAAATCTCACTGGTCCCCGATCAAACGGGTCCTTTTGCCTCCAGGCTGATGGATAATGGGTTTGTTTTCCTTCCTCACAGTTAACGTAGTGACCATCTACGTCCTGCTTTATAAAGATTGTGGATTGTCTCCATGTGTCAGACGTTACCTGGGGGCCATGGCAGCGGCGGATCTCCTGGTCATTATCCTCGACCTGATCCTGAGACACATTCCCATTGTTTATCGGGAACAGTTTTATTTCCTGTTCACCGTCCCCGTGTGTAATATCCACGCCGTCCTGCTTTATGCAGCCACTGACTGCTCTGTCTGGTTCACCGTCACTTTCACCTTTGATCGGTTTGTGGCCATTTGTTGCCAGAAGCTGAAAAGTAAATATTGCAGTGAGAAAACGGCGGCTGTGGTTCTGGGAGCAGTGACTGTGCTGAGCTGTTTAAAGAACATTTCCTGGTATTTTATGCTCACGGCTCGGTATCGGCTGGGGAACGCCCCCTGGTTTTGTGATGTAACAGAAGCTGTTCTATTCTCCAGTGTCTGGGTCACAATCGAGTTCCTCCACCACATTCTAACCCCGGGTGTCCCATTTCTCCTGATTCTGCTGCTCAATGTTCTCACCGTCAGACACATTTTAGTGACCAGCAGAGCCCGCAGGAGACTCCGCGCTCACACCAATGGGGACGCTCAGTCTGACACAGAAATGAGAAACCGAAAAAAAATCCATCATTTTACTGTTTGTGATCTCGGCCAATTTCATCCTGTTATGGTCAACATTAATGCTGTTTTCTGTATGGTACCGGATGTATTGGATTGGGTATAAGTCTGTGTTTCTCCATGGCTTTGTGCGGGAATTGGGCTTCATGCTGCAGCTCCTCAGTTGCTGCACAAACACCGCGATTTATGCCGTGACCCAGACTAAGTTCAGGCAGCAGCTGAAGAATGTGCTGAAATATCCCTTCACCCAAATCCATCCATCCATCAAATTCCCTCATTAATCACACCATCTGGGATTTTCTCATTTCAGTTCAGTGTTTCAGCGATGGAGCAGCCTGTCGCTATGGTAACAGACTGAGGGGAGCGCTGATTTGTCCCTCCTTATCCCACAGCGGGGTTACAGGGAAACATTTCAATGTTTCTCACAACTCAGGGCCAGTGAGAAAAGGCACCATCCCACTGACTGTATCCATCACTTCCATTTGTAACCAATAAAAATGCTGATTACAGTGTGCCGAGCAGCAGAGGGACCGATGTTGTTGTGTGTCTTTGTGTTGGAGAAGCTGAGCTGGAGAGAGACAGACTCAGCCCCAAGTCCTGGTCCTCAGGGAAGGGGAGGACACCGCGCCCTGAGCTCAGGAGCTGGGGTTAACCCCCTCTGTCCCCCTCCCCACCCCCTTTCCAACCCGCCCTCCCCATTTCATCTCCCCCACTCTTACTCCACGTTTCTCCCTCTCTCTCCCTGCACACTCACTCTTTCTCACAATCTCTCACTTTCACTCTCCCTCGTTCTTCCTCTCACACCAACCGCCCCAACCCCGGTTTCTCCACCTGCCTCCACTCTTCACTTTCCCCTCACCCTCACACTCTCTGTCCTGCCCGTCTCTGCCTCCTCCAGCAGTTCCATCTCTACCCCATCTCAACCCCACCCACCCCCCACCACACGCAGCCTCACGACCAACCCCACCCCACCTCCACTCTCGGGGTCAGAGGGAGAGGGAAGGAGCAGGGAGAAAGAGTGTGTCTGAGAGAGAGGGAGGGAGGGACAGGAGGGAGAGAGATTCAGTCAGAGAGAAACGGAGGGACGTGGGCAGAGAGAGAGACACCGATTGAGGGCGGTTGAGAGTCAGAGAAAGTGGAGAGAGTGAAGGAGCAGGGAGAAGAGGGGGGGAAGTGAGAGATAGTGTGAGAGGGGGTAGGGCGAGAGAGGAGAGGGAGGGCAAGAGAGTGTGAGGGCGAGATAGTGGAGGGAAAGGGGTAAGGGTGAGAGAGGGGAAGGCGAGAAGGGATGGTAAGGGAGGGGAGGGCGAGACGGAGAGAGAAAGGGAAGGGAGGGTGGGTGAGAGAGAGGGAGCGAGGGAGGGAAGGGCGAGAGAGGGGAGTGTGAGGGAGGGGATTGAGGGGAGGGCGAGAGGGAGGGAGAGGGTGAGTGAGGAGAAGGAGGGAGGGGACGGCGAGAGAGTGGAGGGCGAGA
>NW_026868408.1:0-48229 GCF_020745735.1 Hemiscyllium ocellatum | reverse complement strand
GAATATTTTTGAAGCAGTACAAATCACTAAGCACTGACACTTAGAATATTTTTGAAGCAGTACAAATCAGTAACCACTGACACTTGGAATATTTTTGAAGCAGTGCAAATCAGTAACCACTGACACATAGAATATTTTTTCAGTCAGTACAAATCAGTAACCAGCAACACTTGGAATATTTTTGAAGCAATACAAATCTGTAACCACTGACACTTAGAACATTTTTGAAGCAGTACAAATCAGTAAACTCTGACACTTAGAATATTTTTGAAGCAGACCAAATCAGTAACCACTGACACTTAGAATATTTTTCAGTCAGTACAAATCAGTAACCACGACACTTAGAATATTTTTGAAGCAGTACAAATCAGTAACACTGACACTTAGAATATTTTTGAAGCAGTACAAATCAGTAACCACTGACACTTAGAATATTTTTCAGTCAGTACAAATCAGTAACCAGCAACACTTGGAATATTTTTGTAGCAGTACAAATATGTAACCACGGACACTTAGAATATTTTTGACGCAGTACAAATCAGTAAGCACTGACACTTAGAATATTTTTGAAGCAGTACAAATCAGTAACCACTGACACTTAGAATATTTTTCAGTCAGTACAAATCCGTAACCAACGACACTTAGAATATTTTTGAAGCAGTACAAATCAGTAACCACTGACACTTAGAATATTTTTGAAGCAGTACAAATCAGTAAACTCTGACACTTAGAATATTTTTGAAGCAGTGCAAATCTGTAACCACAGACACTTAGAATATTTTTCAGTCAGTACAAATCAGTAACCAGCAACACTTGGAATATTTTTGAAGCAGTACAAATATGTAACCACGGACACTTGGAACATTTTTGAAGCAGTACAAATCAGTAAACTCTGACACTTAGAATATTTTTCAGTCAGTACAAATCAGTAACCAGCGACACTTCGAATGTTTTTGAAGCAGTACAAATCACTAAGCACTGACACTGAGAATATTTTTGAAGCAGTACAAATCAGTAACGACTGACACTTGGAATATTTTTGAAGCAGTGCAAATCAGTAGCCACTGACACTTAGAATATTTTTCAGTCTGTACAAATCCGTAAGCAGCGACACTTAGAATATTTTTGAAGCAGTACAAATCACTAAGCACTGACACTTAGAATATTTTTGAAGCAGTACAAATCAGTAACGACTGACACTTAGAATATTTTTGAAGCAGTGCAAATCAGTAACCACTGACACTTAGAATATTTTTGAAGCAGTGCAAATCTGTAACCACAGACTCTTAGAATATCTTTCAGTAAGAACAAATCAGTAACCAGCGACACTTAGAATATTTTTGAAGTAGTACAAATCAGTAACTCTGACACTTCGAAAATTTTTAAAACAGAACAAATCAGTAACCACTGACACTAAGAATACTTTTGAAGCAGTACAAATCAGTAACGACTGACACTTAGAATATTTTTGAATCAGTACAAATCAGTAACGACTGACACTTAGAATGTTTTTCAGTCAGTGCAAATCAGTAACCAGCAACACTTGGAATATTTTTGTAGCAGTACAAATATGTAACCACGGACACTTAGAACATTTTTGACGCATTACAAATCAGTAAACTCTGACACTTAGAATATTTTTGAAGCAGTGCAAATCAGTAACCACTGACACTTAGAATATTGTTCAGTCAGTACAAATCAGTAACCAGCGACACTTAGAATATTTTTGAAGCAGTACAAATCACTAAGCACTGACACTTAGAATATTTTTGAAGCAGTACAAATCAGTAACCACTGACACTTAGAATATTTTTCAGTCAGTACAAATCCGTAACCAACGACACTTAGAATATTTTTGAAGGAGTACAAATCACTAAGCACTGACACTTAGAAAATTTTAAAAGCAGTACAAATCAGTAACCACTGACACTTGGAATATTTTTGAAGCAGTGCAAATCAGGAACCACTGACACATAGAATATTTTTCAGTCAGTACAAATCAGTAACCAGCAAAACTTGGAATATTTTTGAAGCAGTACAAATCTGTAACCACGGACACTTAGAACATTTTTGAAGAAGTACAAATCAGTAAACTCTGACACTTAGAATATTTTTGAAGCAGACGAAATCTATAACCACTGACACTTAGAATATTTTTCAGGCAGTACAAATCAGTAACCACTGACACTTAGAATATTTTTGAAGCAGTACAAATCAGTAACCACTGACACTTAGAATATCTTTCAGTCAGTACAAATCAGTAACCAGCAACACTTGGAATATTTTTGAAGCAGTACAAATATGTAACCACGGACACTTAGAACATTTTTGAAGCAGTACAAATCAGTAAACTCTGACACTTAGAATATTTTTGAAGCAGTACAAATCAGTAAACTCTGACACTTAGAATATTTTTGAAGCAGTGCAAATCAGTAACCACTGACACTTAGAATATTTTTCAGTCAGTACAAATCAGTAACCAGCGACGCTTGGAATATATTTGAAGCAGTACAAATCTGTAACCACGGACACTTAGAACATTTTTGAAGCAGTACAAATCAGTAAACTCTGACACTTCGAATATTTTTGAAGCAGTGCAAATCTGTAACCACAGACACTTAGAATATCTTTCAGTCAGTACAAATCAGTAACCAGCAACACTTGGAATATTTTTGAAGCAGTACAAATATGTAACCACGGACACTTGGAACATTTTTGAAGCAGTACAAATCAGTAAACTCTGACACTTAGAATATTTTTCAGTCAGTACAAATCAGTAACCAGCGACACTTCGAATGTTTTTGAAGCAGTACAAATCACTAAGCACTGACACTGAGAATATTTTTGAAGCAGTACAAATCAGTAACGACTGACACTTGGAATATTTTTGAAGCAGTGCAAATCAGTAGCCACTGACACTTAGAATATTTTTCAGTCTGTACAAATCCGTAAGCAGCGACACTTAGAATATTTTTGAAGCAGTACAAATCACTAAGCACTGACACTTAGAATATTTTTGAAGCAGTACAAATCAGTAACGACTGACACTTAGAATATTTTTGAAGCAGTGCAAATCAGTAACCACTGACACTTAGAATATTTTTGAAGCAGTGCAAATCTGTAACCACAGACTCTTAGAATATCTTTCAGTAAGAACAAATCAGTAACCAGCGACACTTAGAATATTTTTGAAGTAGTACAAATCAGTAAACTCTGACACTTCGAAAATTTTTAAAACAGAACAAATCAGTAACCACTGACACTAAGAATACTTTTGAAGCAGTACAAATCAGTAACGACTGACACTTAGAATATTTTTGAATCAGTACAAATCAGTAACGACTGACACTTAGAATGTTTTTCAGTCAGTGCAAATCAGTAACCACTGACACTTGGAATATTTTTCAGTCAGTACAAATCAGTAACCAGCGACACTTCGAATGTTTTTGAAGCAGTACAAATCACTAAGCACTGACACTTAGAAAATTTTAAAAGCAGTACAAATCAGTAACCACTGACACTTGGAATATTTTTGAAGCAGTGCAAATCAGGAACCACTGACACATAGAATATTTTTCAGTCAGTACAAATCAGTAACCAGCAAAACTTGGAATATTTTTGAAGCAGTACAAATCTGTAACCACGGACACTTGGAACATTTTTGAAGAAGTACAAATCAGTAAACTCTGACACTTAGAATATTTTTGAAGCAGACGAAATCAGTAACCACTGACAATTAGAATATTTTTCAGTCAGTACAAATCAGTAACCAGCGACACTTAGAATATTTTTGAAGCAGTACAAATCAGTAACCACTGACACTTGGAATATTTTTGAAGCAGTGCAAATCAGTAAACACTGACACTTAGAATATTTTTCAGTCAGTACAAATCATTAACCAGCGACACTTAGAATATTTTTGAAGCAGTACAAATCACTAAGCACTGACACTTAGAATATTTTTGAAGGAGTACAAATCACTAAGCACTGACACTAACCACTGGCTCAGTGGTTTGCACTGCTGCCTCACAGCACCAGAAACCCAGCTTCAATTCCCACCTCAGGGAATTGTGGAGTTTGCACATTCTCCCCGTGTCTGCATTGGTCTCCTCTGGATGCTCCGCTTTCCTCCCAGTCTAAAGATGTGCAGGTTAGGTGAATTGGCCATGCTAAATTGCCCATAGTGTTAGGTTCATTAGTCGGGGTTAAATGTCAGGCAATGGGTCTGAGTGGGTTAGTCTTCGGAGAGTCAGTGTGAACTTTTCGTGGGCGGCACGGTGGCACAGTGGTTAGCACTGCTGCTTCACAGCGCCTGTAGACCCGGGTTCAATTTCCGACTCAGGCGACTGACTGTGTGGAGTTTGCACGTTCTCCCCGTGTCTGCGTGGGTTTCCTCCGGGTGCTCCGGCTTCCTCCCACAGTCCAAAGATATGCGGGTCAGGTGAATTGGCCAAGCTAAATTGCCCGTAGTGTTAGGTAAGTGGTATGGGTGGGTTGAGCTTCGGCGGGTCGGTGTGGACTTGTTGGGCCGAAGGGCCTGTTTCCACACTGTAAGTCTAATCTAATCTAAACTTAGAATATTTTTGAAGCAGTACAAATCAGTAACGACTGACACTTAGAATGTTTTTCAGTCAGTGCAAATCAGTAACCACTGACACTTGGAATATTTTTCAGTCAGTTCAAATCAGGAACCAGCGACACTTCGAATGTTTTTGAAGCAGTACAAATCACTAAGCACTGACACTTAGAATATTTTTGAAGCAGTACAAATCAGTAACCACTGACACTTGGAATATTTTTGAAGCAGTGCAAATCAGTAACCACTGACACATAGAATATTTTTCAGTCAGTACAAATCAGTAACCAGCAACACTTGGAATATTTTTGAAGCAATACAAGTCTGTAACCACTGACACTTAGAACATTTTTGAAGCAGTACAAATCAGTAAACTCTGACACTTAGATTATTTTTGAAGCACACCAAATCAGTAACCACTGACACTTAGAATATTGTTCAGTCAGTACAAATCAGTAACCAGCGACACTTAGAATATTTTTGAAGCAGTACAAATCACTAAGCACTGACACTTAGAATATTTTTGAAGCAGTACAAATCAGTAACCACTGACACTTAGAATATCTTTCAGTCAGTACAAATCAGTAACCAGCAACACTTGGAATATTTTTGTAGCAGTACAAATATGTAACCACGGACACTTAGAACATTTTTGACGCAGTACAAATCACTAAGCACTGACACTTAGAATATTTTTGAAGCAGTACAAATCAGTAACCACTGACACTTAGAATATTTTTCAGTCAGTACAAATCCGTAACCAACGACACTTAGAATATTTTTGAAGCAGTACAAATCACTAAGCACTGACACTTAGAATATTTTTGAAGGAGTACAAATCACTACGCACTGACACTTAGAATATTTTTGAAGCAGTACAAATCAGTAACCACTGACACTTGGAATATTTTTCAGTCAGTACAAATCAGTAACCAGCGACACTTCGAATGTTTTTGAAGCAGTACAAATCACTAAGCACTGACACTTAGAAAATTTTAAAAGCAGTACAAATCAGTAACCACTGACACTTGGAATATTTTTGAAGCAGTGCAAATCAGGAACCACTGACACATAGAATATTTTTCAGTCAGTACAAATCAGTAACCAGCAAAACTTGGAATATTTTTGAAGCAGTACAAATCTGTAACCACGGACACTTAGAACATTTTTGAAGAAGTACAAATCAGTAAACTCTGACACTTAGAATATTTTTGAAGCAGACGAAATCTATAACCACTGACACTTAGAATATTTTTCAGTCAGTACAAACCAGTAACCACTGACACTTAGAATATTTTTGAAGCAGTACAAATCAGTAACCACTGACACTTAGAATATCTTTCAGTCAGTACAAATCAGTAACCAGCAACACTTGGAATATTTTTGAAGCAGTACAAATATGTAACCACGGACACTTAGAACATTTTTGAAGCAGTACAAATCAGTAAACTCTGACACTTAGAATATTTTTGAAGCAGTACAAATCAGTAAACTCTGACACTTAGAATATTTTTGAAGCAGTGCAAATCAGTAACCACTGACACTTAGAATATTTTTCAGTCAGTACAAATCAGTAACCAGCGACGCTTGGAATATATTTGAAGCAGTACAAATCTGTAACCACGGACACTTAGAACATTTTTGAAGCAGTACAAATCAGTAAACTCTGACACTTAGAATATTTTTGAAGCAGTGCAAATCTGTAACCACAGACACTTAGAATATCTTTCAGTCAGTACAAATCAGTAACCAGCAACACTTGGAATATTTTTGAAGCAGTACAAATATGTAACCACGGACACTTGGAACATTTTTGAAGCAGTACAAATCAGTAAACTCTGACACTTAGAATATTTTTCAGTCAGTACAAATCAGTAACCAGCGACACTTCGAATGTTTTTGAAGCAGTACAAATCACTAAGCACTGACACTGAGAATATTTTTGAAGCAGTACAAATCAGTAACGACTGACACTTGGAATATTTTTGAAGCAGTGCAAATCAGTAGCCACTGACACTTAGAATATTTTTCAGTCTGTACAAATCCGTAAGCAGCGACACTTAGAATATTTTTGAAGCAGTACAAATCACTAAGCACTGACACTTAGAATATTTTTGAAGCAGTACAAATCAGTAACGACTGACACTTAGAATATTTTTGAAGCAGTGCAAATCAGTAACCACTGACACTTAGAATATTTTTGAAGCAGTGCAAATCTGTAACCACAGACTCTTAGAATATCTTTCAGTAAGAACAAATCAGTAACCAGCGACACTTAGAATATTTTTGAAGTAGTACAAATCAGTAAACTCTGACACTTCGAAAATTTTTAAAACAGAACAAATCAGTAACCACTGACACTAAGAATACTTTTGAAGCAGTACAAATCAGTAACGACTGACACTTAGAATATTTTTGAATCAGTACAAATCAGTAACGACTGACACTTAGAATGTTTTTCAGTCAGTGCAAATCAGTAACCAGCAACACTTGGAATATTTTTGTAGCAGTACAAATATGTAACCACGGACACTTAGAACATTTTTGACGCATTACAAATCAGTAAACTCTGACACTTAGAATATTTTTGAAGCAGTGCAAATCAGTAACCACTGACACTTAGAATATTGTTCAGTCAGTACAAATCAGTAACCAGCGACACTTAGAATATTTTTGAAGCAGTACAAATCACTAAGCACTGACACTTAGAATATTTTTGAAGCAGTACAAATCAGTAACCACTGACACTTAGAATATTTTTCAGTCAGTACAAATCCGTAACCAACGACACTTAGAATATTTTTGAAGGAGTACAAATCACTAAGCACTGACACTTAGAAAATTTTAAAAGCAGTACAAATCAGTAACCACTGACACTTGGAATATTTTTGAAGCAGTGCAAATCAGGAACCACTGACACATAGAATATTTTTCAGTCAGTACAAATCAGTAACCAGCAAAACTTGGAATATTTTTGAAGCAGTACAAATCTGTAACCACGGACACTTAGAACATTTTTGAAGAAGTACAAATCAGTAAACTCTGACACTTAGAATATTTTTGAAGCAGACGAAATCTATAACCACTGACACTTAGAATATTTTTCAGTCAGTACAAACCAGTAACCACTGACACTTAGAATATTTTTGAAGCAGTACAAATCAGTAACCACTGACACTTAGAATATCTTTCAGTCAGTACAAATCAGTAACCAGCAACACTTGGAATATTTTTGAAGCAGTACAAATATGTAACCACGGACACTTAGAACATTTTTGAAGCAGTACAAATCAGTAAACTCTGACACTTCGAATATTTTTGAAGCAGTACAAATCAGTAAACTCTGACACTTAGAATATTTTTGAAGCAGTACAAATCAGTAAACTCTGACACTTAGAATATTTTTGAAGCAGTGCAAATCAGTAACCACTGACACTTAGAATATTTTTCAGTCAGTACAAATCAGTAACCAGCGACGCTTGGAATATATTTGAAGCAGTACAAATCTGTAACCACGGACACTTAGAACATTTTTGAAGCAGTACAAATCAGTAAACTCTGACACTTAGAATATTTTTGAAGCAGTGCAAATCTGTAACCACAGACACTTAGAATATCTTTCAGTCAGTACAAATCAGTAACCAGCAACACTTGGAATATTTTTGAAGCAGTACAAATATGTAACCACGGACACTTGGAACATTTTTGAAGCAGTACAAATCAGTAAACTCTGACACTTAGAATATTTTTCAGTCAGTACAAATCAGTAACCAGCGACACTTCGAATGTTTTTGAAGCAGTACAAATCACTAAGCACTGACACTGAGAATATTTTTGAAGCAGTACAAATCAGTAACGACTGACACTTGGAATATTTTTGAAGCAGTGCAAATCAGTAGCCACTGACACTTAGAATATTTTTCAGTCTGTACAAATCCGTAAGCAGCGACACTTAGAATATTTTTGAAGCAGTACAAATCACTAAGCACTGACACTTAGAATATTTTTGAAGCAGTACAAATCAGTAACGACTGACACTTAGAATATTTTTGAAGCAGTGCAAATCAGTAACCACTGACACTTAGAATATTTTTGAAGCAGTGCAAATCTGTAACCACAGACTCTTAGAATATCTTTCAGTAAGAACAAATCAGTAACCAGCGACACTTAGAATATTTTTGAAGTAGTACAAATCAGTAAACTCTGACACTTCGAAAATTTTTAAAACAGAACAAATCAGTAACCACTGACACTAAGAATACTTTTGAAGCAGTACAAATCAGTAACGACTGACACTTAGAATATTTTTGAATCAGTACAAATCAGTAACGACTGACACTTAGAATGTTTTTCAGTCAGTGCAAATCAGTAACCAGCAACACTTGGAATATTTTTGTAGCAGTACAAATATGTAACCACGGACACTTAGAACATTTTTGACGCATTACAAATCAGTAAACTCTGACACTTAGAATATTTTTGAAGCAGTGCAAATCAGTAACCACTGACACTTAGAATATTGTTCAGTCAGTACAAATCAGTAACCAGCGACACTTAGAATATTTTTGAAGCAGTACAAATCACTAAGCACTGACACTTAGAATATTTTTGAAGCAGTACAAATCAGTAACCACTGACACTTAGAATATTTTTCAGTCAGTACAAATCCGTAACCAACGACACTTAGAATATTTTTGAAGCAGTACAAATCACTAAGCACTGACACTTAGAAAATTTTAAAAGCAGTACAAATCAGTAACCACTGACACTTGGAATATTTTTGAAGCAGTGCAAATCAGGAACCACTGACACATAGAATATTTTTCAGTCAGTACAAATCAGTAACCAGCAAAACTTGGAATATTTTTGAAGCAGTACAAATCTGTAACCACGGACACTTAGAACATTTTTGAAGAAGTACAAATCAGTAAACTCTGACACTTAGAATATTTTTGAAGCAGACGAAATCTATAACCACTGACACTTAGAATATTTTTCAGTCAGTACAAACCAGTAACCACTGACACTTAGAATATTTTTGAAGCAGTACAAATCAGTAACCACTGACACTTAGAATATCTTTCAGTCAGTACAAATCAGTAACCAGCAACACTTGGAATATTTTTGAAGCAGTACAAATATGTAACCACGGACACTTAGAACATTTTTGAAGCAGTACAAATCAGTAAACTCTGACACTTAGAATATTTTTGAAGCAGTACAAATCAGTAAACTCTGACACTTAGAATATTTTTGAAGCAGTGCAAATCAGTAACCACTGACACTTAGAATATTTTTCAGTCAGTACAAATCAGTAACCAGCGACGCTTGGAATATATTTGAAGCAGTACAAATCTGTAACCACGGACACTGAGAACATTTTTGAAGCAGTACAAATCAGTAAACTCTGACACTTCGAATATTTTTGAAGCAGTGCAAATCTGTAACCACAGACACTTAGAATATCTTTCAGTCAGTACAAATCAGTAACCAGCAACACTTGGAATATTTTTGAAGCAGTACAAATATGTAACCACGGACACTTGGAACATTTTTGAAGCAGTACAAATCAGTAAACTCTGACATTTAGAATATTTTTCAGTCAGTACAAATCAGTAACCAGCGACACTTCGAATGTTTTTGAAGCAGTACAAATCACTAAGCACTGACACTGAGAATATTTTTGAAGCAGTACAAATCAGTAACGACTGACACTTGGAATATTTTTGAAGCAGTGCAAATCAGTAGCCACTGACACTTAGAATATTTTTCAGTCTGTACAAATCCGTAAGCAGCGACACTTAGAATATTTTTGAAGCAGTACAAATCACTAAGCACTGACACTTAGAATATTTTTGAAGCAGTACAAATCAGTAACGACTGACACTTAGAATATTTTTGAAGCAGTGCAAATCAGTAACCACTGACACTTAGAATATTTTTGAAGCAGTGCAAATCTGTAACCACAGACTCTTAGAATATCTTTCAGTAAGAACAAATCAGTAACCAGCGACACTTAGAATATTTTTGAAGTAGTACAAATCAGTAAACTCTGACACTTCGAAAATTTTTAAAACAGAACAAATCAGTAACCACTGACACTAAGAATACTTTTGAAGCAGTACAAATCAGTAACGACTGACACTTAGAATATTTTTGAATCAGTACAAATCAGTAACGACTGACACTTAGAATGTTTTTCAGTCAGTGCAAATCAGTAACCACTGACACTTGGAATATTTTTCAGCAGTACAAATATGTAACCAGCGACACTTAGAATATTTTTGACGCAGTACAAATCAGTAAGCTCTGACACTTAGAAAATTTTAAAGCAGTACAAATCAGTAACCACTGACACTTAGAATATTTTTGAAGTCAGTACAAATCAGTAACCACTGACACTTAGAATATTTTTCAGCAGTACAAATCAGTAACCACTGAAACTTAGAATATTTTTGAAGCAGTACAAATCAGTAACCACTGACACTTAGAATATTTTTCAGTCAGTACAAATCCGTAACCAACGACACTTAGAATATTTTTGAAGGAGTACAAATCACTAAGCACTGACACTTAGAAAATTTTAAAAGCAGTACAAATCAGTAACCACTGACACTTGGAATATTTTTGAAGCAGTGCAAATCAGGAACCACTGACACATAGAATATTTTTCAGTCAGTACAAATCAGTAACCAGCAAAACTTGGAATATTTTTGAAGCAGTACAAATCTGTAACCACGGACACTTAGAACATTTTTGAAGAAGTACAAATCAGTAAACTCTGACACTTAGAATATTTTTGAAGCAGACGAAATCTATAACCACTGACACTTAGAATATTTTTCAGTCAGTACAAACCAGTAACCACTGACACTTAGAATATTTTTGAAGCAGTACAAATCAGTAACCACTGACACTTAGAATATCTTTCAGTCAGTACAAATCAGTAACCAGCAACACTTGGAATATTTTTGAAGCAGTACAAATATGTAACCACGGACACTTAGAACATTTTTGAAGCAGTACAAATCAGTAAACTCTGACACTTAGAATATTTTTGAAGCAGTACAAATCAGTAAACTCTGACACTTAGAATATTTTTGAAGCAGTACAAATCAGTAAACTCTGACACTTAGAATATTTTTGAAGCAGTGCAAATCAGTAACCACTGACACTTAGAATATTTTTCAGTCAGTACAAATCAGTAACCAGCGACGCTTGGAATATATTTGAAGCAGTACAAATCTGTAACCACGGACACTTAGAACATTTTTGAAGCAGTACAAATCAGTAAACTCTGACACTTAGAATATTTTTGAAGCAGTGCAAATCTGTAACCACAGACACTTAGAATATCTTTCAGTCAGTACAAATCAGTAACCAGCAACACTTGGAATATTTTTGAAGCAGTACAAATATGTAACCACGGACACTTGGAACATTTTTGAAGCAGTACAAATCAGTAAACTCTGACACTTAGAATATTTTTCAGTCAGTACAAATCAGTAACCAGCGACACTTCGAATGTTTTTGAAGCAGTACAAATCACTAAGCACTGACACTGAGAATATTTTTGAAGCAGTACAAATCAGTAACGACTGACACTTGGAATATTTTTGAAGCAGTGCAAATCAGTAGCCACTGACACTTAGAATATTTTTCAGTCTGTACAAATCCGTAAGCAGCGACACTTAGAATATTTTTGAAGCAGTACAAATCACTAAGCACTGACACTTAGAATATTTTTGAAGCAGTACAAATCAGTAACGACTGACACTTAGAATATTTTTGAAGCAGTGCAAATCAGTAACCACTGACACTTAGAATATTTTTGAAGCAGTGCAAATCTGTAACCACAGACTCTTAGAATATCTTTCAGTAAGAACAAATCAGTAACCAGCGACACTTAGAATATTTTTGAAGTAGTACAAATCAGTAAACTCTGACACTTCGAAAATTTTTAAAACAGAACAAATCAGTAACCACTGACACTAAGAATACTTTTGAAGCAGTACAAATCAGTAACGACTGACACTTAGAATATTTTTGAATCAGTACAAATCAGTAACGACTGACACTTAGAATGTTTTTCAGTCAGTGCAAATCAGTAACCAGCAACACTTGGAATATTTTTGTAGCAGTACAAATATGTAACCACGGACACTTAGAACATTTTTGACGCATTACAAATCAGTAAACTCTGACACTTAGAATATTTTTGAAGCAGTACAAATCAGTAACCACTGACACTTAGAATATTTTTCAGTCAGTACAAATCAGTAACCAGCGACACTTAGAATATTTTTGAAGCAGTACAAATCACTAAGCACTGACACTTAGAATATTTTTGAAGCAGTACAAATCAGTAACCACTGACACTTAGAATATTTTTCAGTCAGTACAAATCCGTAACCAACGACACTTAGAATATTTTTGAAGGAGTACAAATCACTAAGCACTGACACTTAGAAAATTTTAAAAGCAGTACAAATCAGTAACCACTGACACTTGGAATATTTTTGAAGCAGTGCAAATCAGGAACCACTGACACATAGAATATTTTTCAGTCAGTACAAATCAGTAACCAGCAAAACTTGGAATATTTTTGAAGCAGTACAAATCTGTAACCACGGACACTTAGAACATTTTTGAAGAAGTACAAATCAGTAAACTCTGACACTTAGAATATTTTTGAAGCAGACGAAATCTATAACCACTGACACTTAGAATATTTTTCAGTCAGTACAAACCAGTAACCACTGACACTTAGAATATTTTTGAAGCAGTACAAATCAGTAACCACTGACACTTAGAATATCTTTCAGTCAGTACAAATCAGTAACCAGCAACACTTGGAATATTTTTGAAGCAGTACAAATATGTAACCACGGACACTTAGAACATTTTTGAAGCAGTACAAATCAGTAAACTCTGACACTTAGAATATTTTTGAAGCAGTACAAATCAGTAAACTCTGACACTTAGAATATTTTTGAAGCAGTGCAAATCAGTAACCACTGACACTTAGAATATTTTTCAGTCAGTACAAATCAGTAACCAGCGACGCTTGGAATATATTTGAAGCAGTACAAATCTGTAACCACGGACACTTAGAACATTTTTGAAGCAGTACAAATCAGTAAACTCTGACACTTCGAATATTTTTGAAGCAGTGCAAATCTGTAACCACAGACACTTAGAATATCTTTCAGTCAGTACAAATCAGTAACCAGCAACACTTGGAATATTTTTGAAGCAGTACAAATATGTAACCACGGACACTTGGAACATTTTTGAAGCAGTACAAATCAGTAAACTCTGACACTTAGAATATTTTTCAGTCAGTACAAATCAGTAACCAGCGACACTTCGAATGTTTTTGAAGCAGTACAAATCACTAAGCACTGACACTGAGAATATTTTTGAAGCAGTACAAATCAGTAACGACTGACACTTGGAATATTTTTGAAGCAGTGCAAATCAGTAGCCACTGACACTTAGAATATTTTTCAGTCTGTACAAATCCGTAAGCAGCGACACTTAGAATATTTTTGAAGCAGTACAAATCACTAAGCACTGACACTTAGAATATTTTTGAAGCAGTACAAATCAGTAACGACTGACACTTAGAATATTTTTGAAGCAGTGCAAATCAGTAACCACTGACACTTAGAATATTTTTGAAGCAGTGCAAATCTGTAACCACAGACTCTTAGAATATCTTTCAGTAAGAACAAATCAGTAACCAGCGACACTTAGAATATTTTTGAAGTAGTACAAATCAGTAAACTCTGACACTTCGAAAATTTTTAAAACAGAACAAATCAGTAACCACTGACACTAAGAATACTTTTGAAGCAGTACAAATCAGTAACGACTGACACTTAGAATATTTTTGAATCAGTACAAATCAGTAACGACTGACACTTAGAATGTTTTTCAGTCAGTGCAAATCAGTAACCACTGACACTTGGAATATTTTTCAGTCAGTACAAATCAGTAACCAGCGACACTTCGAATGTTTTTGAAGCAGTACAAATCACTAAGCACTGACACTTAGAAAATTTTAAAAGCAGTACAAATCAGTAACCACTGACACTTGGAATATTTTTGAAGCAGTGCAAATCAGGAACCACTGACACATAGAATATTTTTCAGTCAGTACAAATCAGTAACCAGCAAAACTTGGAATATTTTTGAAGCAGTACAAATCTGTAACCACGGACACTTGGAACATTTTTGAAGAAGTACAAATCAGTAAACTCTGACACTTAGAATATTTTTGAAGCAGACGAAATCAGTAACCACTGACAATTAGAATATTTTTCAGTCAGTACAAATCAGTAACCAGCGACACTTAGAATATTTTTGAAGCAGTACAAATCAGTAACCACTGACACTTGGAATATTTTTGAAGCAGTGCAAATCAGTAAACACTGACACTTAGAATATTTTTCAGTCAGTACAAATCATTAACCAGCGACACTTAGAATATTTTTGAAGCAGTACAAATCACTAAGCACTGACACTTAGAATATTTTTGAAGGAGTACAAATCACTAAGCACTGACACTAACCACTGGCTCAGTGGTTTGCACTGCTGCCTCACAGCACCAGAAACCCAGCTTCAATTCCCACCTCAGGGAATTGTGGAGTTTGCACATTCTCCCCGTGTCTGCATTGGTCTCCTCTGGATGCTCCGCTTTCCTCCCAGTCTAAAGATGTGCAGGTTAGGTGAATTGGCCATGCTAAATTGCCCATAGTGTTAGGTTCATTAGTCGGGGTTAAATGTCAGGCAATGGGTCTGAGTGGGTTAGTCTTCGGAGAGTCAGTGTGAACTTTTCGTGGGCGGCACGGTGGCACAGTGGTTAGCACTGCTGCTTCACAGCGCCTGTAGACCCGGGTTCAATTTCCGACTCAGGCGACTGACTGTGTGGAGTTTGCACGTTCTCCCCGTGTCTGCGTGGGTTTCCTCCGGGTGCTCCGGCTTCCTCCCACAGTCCAAAGATATGCGGGTCAGGTGAATTGGCCAAGCTAAATTGCCCGTAGTGTTAGGTAAGTGGTATGGGTGGGTTGAGCTTCGGCGGGTCGGTGTGGACTTGTTGGGCCGAAGGGCCTGTTTCCACACTGTAAGTCTAATCTAATCTAAACTTAGAATATTTTTGAAGCAGTACAAATCAGTAACGACTGACACTTAGAATGTTTTTCAGTCAGTGCAAATCAGTAACCACTGACACTTGGAATATTTTTCAGTCAGTTCAAATCAGGAACCAGCGACACTTCGAATGTTTTTGAAGCAGTACAAATCACTAAGCACTGACACTTAGAATATTTTTGAAGCAGTACAAATCAGTAACCACTGACACTTGGAATATTTTTGAAGCAGTGCAAATCAGTAACCACTGACACATAGAATATTTTTCAGTCAGTACAAATCAGTAACCAGCAACACTTGGAATATTTTTGAAGCAATACAAGTCTGTAACCACTGACACTTAGAACATTTTTGAAGCAGTACAAATCAGTAAACTCTGACACTTAGATTATTTTTGAAGCACACCAAATCAGTAACCACTGACACTTAGAATATTGTTCAGTCAGTACAAATCAGTAACCAGCGACACTTAGAATATTTTTGAAGCAGTACAAATCACTAAGCACTGACACTTAGAATATTTTTGAAGCAGTACAAATCAGTAACCACTGACACTTAGAATATCTTTCAGTCAGTACAAATCAGTAACCAGCAACACTTGGAATATTTTTGTAGCAGTACAAATATGTAACCACGGACACTTAGAACATTTTTGACGCAGTACAAATCACTAAGCACTGACACTTAGAATATTTTTGAAGCAGTACAAATCAGTAACCACTGACACTTAGAATATTTTTCAGTCAGTACAAATCCGTAACCAACGACACTTAGAATATTTTTGAAGCAGTACAAATCACTAAGCACTGACACTTAGAATATTTTTGAAGGAGTACAAATCACTACGCACTGACACTTAGAATATTTTTGAAGCAGTACAAATCAGTAACCACTGACACTTGGAATATTTTTCAGTCAGTACAAATCAGTAACCAGCGACACTTCGAATGTTTTTGAAGCAGTACAAATCACTAAGCACTGACACTTAGAAAATTTTAAAAGCAGTACAAATCAGTAACCACTGACACTTGGAATATTTTTGAAGCAGTGCAAATCAGGAACCACTGACACATAGAATATTTTTCAGTCAGTACAAATCAGTAACCAGCAAAACTTGGAATATTTTTGAAGCAGTACAAATCTGTAACCACGGACACTTAGAACATTTTTGAAGAAGTACAAATCAGTAAACTCTGACACTTAGAATATTTTTGAAGCAGACGAAATCTATAACCACTGACACTTAGAATATTTTTCAGTCAGTACAAACCAGTAACCACTGACACTTAGAATATTTTTGAAGCAGTACAAATCAGTAACCACTGACACTTAGAATATCTTTCAGTCAGTACAAATCAGTAACCAGCAACACTTGGAATATTTTTGAAGCAGTACAAATATGTAACCACGGACACTTAGAACATTTTTGAAGCAGTACAAATCAGTAAACTCTGACACTTAGAATATTTTTGAAGCAGTACAAATCAGTAAACTCTGACACTTAGAATATTTTTGAAGCAGTGCAAATCAGTAACCACTGACACTTAGAATATTTTTCAGTCAGTACAAATCAGTAACCAGCGACGCTTGGAATATATTTGAAGCAGTACAAATCTGTAACCACGGACACTTAGAACATTTTTGAAGCAGTACAAATCAGTAAACTCTGACACTTCGAATATTTTTGAAGCAGTGCAAATCTGTAACCACAGACACTTAGAATATCTTTCAGTCAGTACAAATCAGTAACCAGCAACACTTGGAATATTTTTGAAGCAGTACAAATATGTAACCACGGACACTTGGAACATTTTTGAAGCAGTACAAATCAGTAAACTCTGACACTTAGAATATTTTTCAGTCAGTACAAATCAGTAACCAGCGACACTTCGAATGTTTTTGAAGCAGTACAAATCACTAAGCACTGACACTGAGAATATTTTTGAAGCAGTACAAATCAGTAACGACTGACACTTGGAATATTTTTGAAGCAGTGCAAATCAGTAGCCACTGACACTTAGAATATTTTTCAGTCTGTACAAATCCGTAAGCAGCGACACTTAGAATATTTTTGAAGCAGTACAAATCACTAAGCACTGACACTTAGAATATTTTTGAAGCAGTACAAATCAGTAACGACTGACACTTAGAATATTTTTGAAGCAGTGCAAATCAGTAACCACTGACACTTAGAATATTTTTGAAGCAGTGCAAATCTGTAACCACAGACTCTTAGAATATCTTTCAGTAAGAACAAATCAGTAACCAGCGACACTTAGAATATTTTTGAAGTAGTACAAATCAGTAAACTCTGACACTTCGAAAATTTTTAAAACAGAACAAATCAGTAACCACTGACACTAAGAATACTTTTGAAGCAGTACAAATCAGTAACGACTGACACTTAGAATATTTTTGAATCAGTACAAATCAGTAACGACTGACACTTAGAATGTTTTTCAGTCAGTGCAAATCAGTAACCAGCAACACTTGGAATATTTTTGTAGCAGTACAAATATGTAACCACGGACACTTAGAACATTTTTGACGCATTACAAATCAGTAAACTCTGACACTTAGAATATTTTTGAAGCAGTGCAAATCAGTAACCACTGACACTTAGAATATTGTTCAGTCAGTACAAATCAGTAACCAGCGACACTTAGAATATTTTTGAAGCAGTACAAATCACTAAGCACTGACACTTAGAATATTTTTGAAGCAGTACAAATCAGTAACCACTGACACTTAGAATATTTTTCAGTCAGTACAAATCCGTAACCAACGACACTTAGAATATTTTTGAAGGAGTACAAATCACTAAGCACTGACACTTAGAAAATTTTAAAAGCAGTACAAATCAGTAACCACTGACACTTGGAATATTTTTGAAGCAGTGCAAATCAGGAACCACTGACACATAGAATATTTTTCAGTCAGTACAAATCAGTAACCAGCAAAACTTGGAATATTTTTGAAGCAGTACAAATCTGTAACCACGGACACTTAGAACATTTTTGAAGAAGTACAAATCAGTAAACTCTGACACTTAGAATATTTTTGAAGCAGACGAAATCTATAACCACTGACACTTAGAATATTTTTCAGTCAGTACAAACCAGTAACCACTGACACTTAGAATATTTTTGAAGCAGTACAAATCAGTAACCACTGACACTTAGAATATCTTTCAGTCAGTACAAATCAGTAACCAGCAACACTTGGAATATTTTTGAAGCAGTACAAATATGTAACCACGGACACTTAGAACATTTTTGAAGCAGTACAAATCAGTAAACTCTGACACTTAGAATATTTTTGAAGCAGTACAAATCAGTAAACTCTGACACTTAGAATATTTTTGAAGCAGTACAAATCAGTAAACTCTGACACTTAGAATATTTTTGAAGCAGTGCAAATCAGTAACCACTGACACTTAGAATATTTTTCAGTCAGTACAAATCAGTAACCAGCGACGCTTGGAATATATTTGAAGCAGTACAAATCTGTAACCACGGACACTTAGAACATTTTTGAAGCAGTACAAATCAGTAAACTCTGACACTTAGAATATTTTTGAAGCAGTGCAAATCTGTAACCACAGACACTTAGAATATCTTTCAGTCAGTACAAATCAGTAACCAGCAACACTTGGAATATTTTTGAAGCAGTACAAATATGTAACCACGGACACTTGGAACATTTTTGAAGCAGTACAAATCAGTAAACTCTGACACTTAGAATATTTTTCAGTCAGTACAAATCAGTAACCAGCGACACTTCGAATGTTTTTGAAGCAGTACAAATCACTAAGCACTGACACTGAGAATATTTTTGAAGCAGTACAAATCAGTAACGACTGACACTTGGAATATTTTTGAAGCAGTGCAAATCAGTAGCCACTGACACTTAGAATATTTTTCAGTCTGTACAAATCCGTAAGCAGCGACACTTAGAATATTTTTGAAGCAGTACAAATCACTAAGCACTGACACTTAGAATATTTTTGAAGCAGTACAAATCAGTAACGACTGACACTTAGAATATTTTTGAAGCAGTGCAAATCAGTAACCACTGACACTTAGAATATTTTTGAAGCAGTGCAAATCTGTAACCACAGACTCTTAGAATATCTTTCAGTAAGAACAAATCAGTAACCAGCGACACTTAGAATATTTTTGAAGTAGTACAAATCAGTAAACTCTGACACTTCGAAAATTTTTAAAACAGAACAAATCAGTAACCACTGACACTAAGAATACTTTTGAAGCAGTACAAATCAGTAACGACTGACACTTAGAATATTTTTGAATCAGTACAAATCAGTAACGACTGACACTTAGAATGTTTTTCAGTCAGTGCAAATCAGTAACCAGCAACACTTGGAATATTTTTGTAGCAGTACAAATATGTAACCACGGACACTTAGAACATTTTTGACGCATTACAAATCAGTAAACTCTGACACTTAGAATATTTTTGAAGCAGTGCAAATCAGTAACCACTGACACTTAGAATATTGTTCAGTCAGTACAAATCAGTAACCAGCGACACTTAGAATATTTTTGAAGCAGTACAAATCACTAAGCACTGACACTTAGAATATTTTTGAAGCAGTACAAATCAGTAACCACTGACACTTAGAATATTTTTCAGTCAGTACAAATCCGTAACCAACGACACTTAGAATATTTTTGAAGGAGTACAAATCACTAAGCACTGACACTTAGAAAATTTTAAAAGCAGTACAAATCAGTAACCACTGACACTTGGAATATTTTTGAAGCAGTGCAAATCAGGAACCACTGACACATAGAATATTTTTCAGTCAGTACAAATCAGTAACCAGCAAAACTTGGAATATTTTTGAAGCAGTACAAATCTGTAACCACGGACACTTAGAACATTTTTGAAGAAGTACAAATCAGTAAACTCTGACACTTAGAATATTTTTGAAGCAGACGAAATCTATAACCACTGACACTTAGAATATTTTTCAGTCAGTACAAACCAGTAACCACTGACACTTAGAATATTTTTGAAGCAGTACAAATCAGTAACCACTGACACTTAGAATATCTTTCAGTCAGTACAAATCAGTAACCAGCAACACTTGGAATATTTTTGAAGCAGTACAAATCAGTAACCTCTGACACTTAGAATATTTTTGAAGCAGTACAAATCAGTAAACTCTGACACTTAGAATATTTTTGAAGCAGTACAAATCAGTAAACTCTGACACTTAGAATATTTTTGAAGCAGTGCAAATCAGTAACCACTGACACTTAGAATATTTTTCAGTCAGTACAAATCAGTAACCAGCGACGCTTGGAATATATTTGAAGCAGTACAAATCTGTAACCACGGACACTTAGAACATTTTTGAAGCAGTACAAATCAGTAAACTCTGACACTTCGAATATTTTTGAAGCAGTGCAAATCTGTAACCACAGACACTTAGAATATCTTTCAGTCAGTACAAATCAGTAACCAGCAACACTTGGAATATTTTTGAAGCAGTACAAATATGTAACCACGGACACTTGGAACATTTTTGAAGCAGTACAAATCAGTAAACTCTGACACTTAGAATATTTTTCAGTCAGTACAAATCAGTAACCAGCGACACTTCGAATGTTTTTGAAGCAGTACAAATCACTAAGCACTGACACTGAGAATATTTTTGAAGCAGTACAAATCAGTAACGACTGACACTTGGAATATTTTTGAAGCAGTGCAAATCAGTAGCCACTGACACTTAGAATATTTTTCAGTCTGTACAAATCCGTAAGCAGCGACACTTAGAATATTTTTGAAGCAGTACAAATCACTAAGCACTGACACTTAGAATATTTTTGAAGCAGTACAAATCAGTAACGACTGACACTTAGAATATTTTTGAAGCAGTGCAAATCAGTAACCACTGACACTTAGAATATTTTTGAAGCAGTGCAAATCTGTAACCACAGACTCTTAGAATATCTTTCAGTAAGAACAAATCAGTAACCAGCGACACTTAGAATATTTTTGAAGTAGTACAAATCAGTAAACTCTGACACTTCGAAAATTTTTAAAACAGAACAAATCAGTAACCACTGACACTAAGAATACTTTTGAAGCAGTACAAATCAGTAACGACTGACACTTAGAATATTTTTGAATCAGTACAAATCAGTAACGACTGACACTTAGAATGTTTTTCAGTCAGTGCAAATCAGTAACCAGCAACACTTGGAATATTTTTGTAGCAGTACAAATATGTAACCACGGACACTTAGAACATTTTTGACGCATTACAAATCAGTAAACTCTGACACTTAGAATATTTTTGAAGCAGTGCAAATCAGTAACCACTGACACTTAGAATATTGTTCAGTCAGTACAAATCAGTAACCAGCGACACTTAGAATATTTTTGAAGCAGTACAAATCACTAAGCACTGACACTTAGAATATTTTTGAAGCAGTACAAATCAGTAACCACTGACACTTAGAATATTTTTCAGTCAGTACAAATCCGTAACCAACGACACTTAGAATATTTTTGAAGGAGTACAAATCACTAAGCACTGACACTTAGAAAATTTTAAAAGCAGTACAAATCAGTAACCACTGACACTTGGAATATTTTTGAAGCAGTGCAAATCAGGAACCACTGACACATAGAATATTTTTCAGTCAGTACAAATCAGTAACCAGCAAAACTTGGAATATTTTTGAAGCAGTACAAATCTGTAACCACGGACACTTAGAACATTTTTGAAGAAGTACAAATCAGTAAACTCTGACACTTAGAATATTTTTGAAGCAGACGAAATCTATAACCACTGACACTTAGAATATTTTTCAGTCAGTACAAACCAGTAACCACTGACACTTAGAATATTTTTGAAGCAGTACAAATCAGTAACCACTGACACTTAGAATATCTTTCAGTCAGTACAAATCAGTAACCAGCAACACTTGGAATATTTTTGAAGCAGTACAAATATGTAACCACGGACACTTAGAACATTTTTGAAGCAGTACAAATCAGTAAACTCTGACACTTAGAATATTTTTGAAGCAGTACAAATCAGTAAACTCTGACACTTAGAATATTTTTGAAGCAGTGCAAATCAGTAACCACTGACACTTAGAATATTTTTCAGTCAGTACAAATCAGTAACCAGCGACGCTTGGAATATATTTGAAGCAGTACAAATCTGTAACCACGGACACTTAGAACATTTTTGAAGCAGTACAAATCAGTAAACTCTGACACTTCGAATATTTTTGAAGCAGTGCAAATCTGTAACCACAGACACTTAGAATATCTTTCAGTCAGTACACATCAGTAACCAGCAACACTTGGAATATTTTTGAAGCAGTACAAATATGTAACCACGGACACTTGGAACATTTTTGAAGCAGTACAAATCAGTAAACTCTGACACTTAGAATATTTTTCAGTCAGTACAAATCAGTAACCAGCGACACTTCGAATGTTTTTGAAGCAGTACAAATCACTAAGCACTGACACTGAGAATATTTTTGAAGCAGTACAAATCAGTAACGACTGACACTTGGAATATTTTTGAAGCAGTGCAAATCAGTAGCCACTGACACTTAGAATATTTTTCAGTCTGTACAAATCCGTAAGCAGCGACACTTAGAATATTTTTGAAGCAGTACAAATCACTAAGCACTGACACTTAGAATATTTTTGAAGCAGTACAAATCAGTAACGACTGACACTTAGAATATTTTTGAAGCAGTGCAAATCAGTAACCACTGACACTTAGAATATTTTTGAAGCAGTGCAAATCTGTAACCACAGACTCTTAGAATATCTTTCAGTAAGAACAAATCAGTAACCAGCGACACTTAGAATATTTTTGAAGTAGTACAAATCAGTAAACTCTGACACTTCGAAAATTTTTAAAACAGAACAAATCAGTAACCACTGACACTAAGAATACTTTTGAAGCAGTACAAATCAGTAACGACTGACACTTAGAATATTTTTGAATCAGTACAAATCAGTAACGACTGACACTTAGAATGTTTTTCAGTCAGTGCAAATCAGTAACCACTGACACTTGGAATATTTTTCAGTCAGTACAAATCAGTAACCAGCGACACTTCGAATGTTTTTGAAGCAGTACAAATCACTAAGCACTGACACTTAGAAAATTTTAAAAGCAGTACAAATCAGTAACCACTGACACTTGGAATATTTTTGAAGCAGTGCAAATCAGTAACCACTGACACTTAGAATATTTTTCAGTCAGTACAAATCAGTAACCAGCAACACTTGGAATATTTTTGAAGCAGTACAAATCTGTAACCACGGACACTTGGAACATTTTTGAAGAAGTACAAATCAGTAAACTCTGACACTTAGAATATTTTTGAAGCAGACAAATCAGTAACCACTGACAATTAGAATATTTTTCAGTCAGTACAAATCAGTAACCAGCGACACTTAGAATATTTTTGAAGCAGTACAAATCAGTAACCACTGACACTTGGAATATTTTTGAAGCAGTGCAAATCAGTAAACACTGACACTTAGAATATTTTTCAGTCAGTACAAATCATTAACCAGCGACACTTAGAATATTTTTGAAGCAGTACAAATCACTAAGCACTGACACTTAGAATATTTTTGAAGGAGTACAAATCACTAAGCACTGACACTAACCACTGGCTCAGTGGTTTGCACTGCTGCCTCACAGCACCAGAAACCCAGCTTCAATTCCCACCTCAGGGAATTGTGGAGTTTGCACATTCTCCCCGTGTCTGCATTGGTCTCCTCTGGATGCTCCGCTTTCCTCCCAGTCTAAAGATGTGCAGGTTAGGTGAATTGGCCATGCTAAATTGCCCATAGTGTTAGGTTCATTAGTCGGGGTTAAATGTCAGGCAATGGGTCTGAGTGGGTTAGTCTTCGGAGAGTCAGTGTGAACTTTTCGTGGGCGGCACGGTGGCACAGTGGTTAGCACTGCTGCTTCACAGCGCCTGTAGACCCGGGTTCAATTTCCGACTCAGGCGACTGACTGTGTGGAGTTTGCACGTTCTCCCCGTGTCTGCGTGGGTTTCCTCCGGGTGCTCCGGCTTCCTCCGACAGTCCAAAGATATGCGGGTCAGGTGAATTGGCCAAGCTAAATTGCCCGTAGTGTTAGGTAAGTGGTATGGGTGGGTTGAGCTTCGGCGGGTCGGTGTGGACTTGTTGGGCCGAAGGGCCTGTTTCCACACTGTAAGTCTAATCTAATCTAAACTTAGAATATTTTTGAAGCAGTACAAATCAGTAACGACTGACACTTAGAATGTTTTTCAGTCAGTACAAATCAGTAACCACTGACACTTGAATATTTTTCAGTCAGTACAAATCAGGAACCAGCGACACTTAGAATATTTTTGAAGCAGTACAAATCAGTAAGCACTGACACTTAGAATATTTTTGAAGCAGTACAAATCAGTAACCACTGACACTTGAATATTTTTGAAGCAGTACAAATCAGTAACCACTGACACTTAGAATATTTTTCAGTCAGTACAAATCAGTAACCAGCAACACTTGGAATATTTTTGAAGCAATACAAATCTGTAACCACTGACACTTAGAACATTTTTGAAGCAGTACAAATCAGTAAACTCTGACACTTAGATTATTTTTGAAGCAGTACAAATCAGTAACCACTGACACTTAGAATATTTTTCAGTCAGTACAAATCAGTAACCAGCGACACTTCGAATGTTTTTGAAGCAGTACAAATCACTAAGCACTGACACTGAGAATATTTTTGAAGCAGTACAAATCAGTAACGACTGACACTTGGAATATTTTTGAAGCAGTGCAAATCAGTAGCCACTGACACTTAGAATATTTTTCAGTCTGTACAAATCCGTAAGCAGCGACACTTAGAATATTTTTGAAGCAGTACAAATCACTAAGCACTGACACTTAGAATATTTTTGAAGCAGTACAAATCAGTAACGACTGACACTTAGAATATTTTTGAAGCAGTGCAAATCAGTAACCACTGACACTTAGAATATTTTTGAAGCAGTGCAAATCTGTAACCACAGACTCTTAGAATATCTTTCAGTAAGAACAAATCAGTAACCAGCGACACTTAGAATATTTTTGAAGTAGTACAAATCAGTAAACTCTGACACTTCGAAAATTTTTAAAACAGAACAAATCAGTAACCACTGACACTAAGAATACTTTTGAAGCAGTACAAATCAGTAACGACTGACACTTAGAATATTTTTGAATCAGTACAAATCAGTAACGACTGACACTTAGAATGTTTTTCAGTCAGTGCAAATCAGTAACCACTGACACTTGGAATATTTTTCAGTCAGTACAAATCAGTAACCAGCGACACTTCGAATGTTTTTGAAGCAGTACAAATCACTAAGCACTGACACTTAGAAAATTTTAAAAGCAGTACAAATCAGTAACCACTGACACTTGGAATATTTTTGAAGCAGTGCAAATCAGGAACCACTGACACATAGAATATTTTTCAGTCAGTACAAATCAGTAACCAGCAAAACTTGGAATATTTTTGAAGCAGTACAAATCTGTAACCACGGACACTTGGAACATTTTTGAAGAAGTACAAATCAGTAAACTCTGACACTTAGAATATTTTTGAAGCAGACGAAATCAGTAACCACTGACAATTAGAATATTTTTCAGTCAGTACAAATCAGTAACCAGCGACACTTAGAATATTTTTGAAGCAGTACAAATCAGTAACCACTGACACTTGGAATATTTTTGAAGCAGTGCAAATCAGTAAACACTGACACTTAGAATATTTTTCAGTCAGTACAAATCATTAACCAGCGACACTTAGAATATTTTTGAAGCAGTACAAATCACTAAGCACTGACACTTAGAATATTTTTGAAGGAGTACAAATCACTAAGCACTGACACTAACCACTGGCTCAGTGGTTTGCACTGCTGCCTCACAGCACCAGAAACCCAGCTTCAATTCCCACCTCAGGGAATTGTGGAGTTTGCACATTCTCCCCGTGTCTGCATTGGTCTCCTCTGGATGCTCCGCTTTCCTCCCAGTCTAAAGATGTGCAGGTTAGGTGAATTGGCCATGCTAAATTGCCCATAGTGTTAGGTTCATTAGTCGGGGTTAAATGTCAGGCAATGGGTCTGAGTGGGTTAGTCTTCGGAGAGTCAGTGTGAACTTTTCGTGGGCGGCACGGTGGCACAGTGGTTAGCACTGCTGCTTCACAGCGCCTGTAGACCCGGGTTCAATTTCCGACTCAGGCGACTGACTGTGTGGAGTTTGCACGTTCTCCCCGTGTCTGCGTGGGTTTCCTCCGGGTGCTCCGGCTTCCTCCCACAGTCCAAAGATATGCGGGTCAGGTGAATTGGCCAAGCTAAATTGCCCGTAGTGTTAGGTAAGTGGTATGGGTGGGTTGAGCTTCGGCGGGTCGGTGTGGACTTGTTGGGCCGAAGGGCCTGTTTCCACACTGTAAGTCTAATCTAATCTAAACTTAGAATATTTTTGAAGCAGTACAAATCAGTAACGACTGACACTTAGAATGTTTTTCAGTCAGTGCAAATCAGTAACCACTGACACTTGGAATATTTTTCAGTCAGTTCAAATCAGGAACCAGCGACACTTCGAATGTTTTTGAAGCAGTACAAATCACTAAGCACTGACACTTAGAATATTTTTGAAGCAGTACAAATCAGTAACCACTGACACTTGGAATATTTTTGAAGCAGTGCAAATCAGTAACCACTGACACATAGAATATTTTTCAGTCAGTACAAATCAGTAACCAGCAACACTTGGAATATTTTTGAAGCAATACAAGTCTGTAACCACTGACACTTAGAACATTTTTGAAGCAGTACAAATCAGTAAACTCTGACACTTAGATTATTTTTGAAGCACACCAAATCAGTAACCACTGACACTTAGAATATTGTTCAGTCAGTACAAATCAGTAACCAGCGACACTTAGAATATTTTTGAAGCAGTACAAATCACTAAGCACTGACACTTAGAATATTTTTGAAGCAGTACAAATCAGTAACCACTGACACTTAGAATATCTTTCAGTCAGTACAAATCAGTAACCAGCAACACTTGGAATATTTTTGTAGCAGTACAAATATGTAACCACGGACACTTAGAACATTTTTGACGCAGTACAAATCACTAAGCACTGACACTTAGAATATTTTTGAAGCAGTACAAATCAGTAACCACTGACACTTAGAATATTTTTCAGTCAGTACAAATCCGTAACCAACGACACTTAGAATATTTTTGAAGCAGTACAAATCACTAAGCACTGACACTTAGAATATTTTTGAAGGAGTACAAATCACTACGCACTGACACTTAGAATATTTTTGAAGCAGTACAAATCAGTAACCACTGACACTTGGAATATTTTTCAGTCAGTACAAATCAGTAACCAGCGACACTTCGAATATTTTTGAAGCAGTACAAATCACTAAGCACTGACACTTAGAAAATTTTAAAGCAGTACAAATCAGTAACCACTGACACTTAGAACATTTTTGAAGAAGTACAAATCAGTAAACTCTGACACTTAGAATATTTTTGAAGCAGACGAAATCTATAACCACTGACACTTAGAATATTTTTCAGTCAGTACAAACCAGTAACCACTGACACTTAGAATATTTTTGAAGCAGTACAAATCAGTAACCACTGACACTTATAATATCTTTCAGTCAGTACAAATCAGTAACCAGCAACACTTGGAATATTTTTGAAGCAGTACAAATATGTAACCACGGACACTTAGAACATTTTTGAAGCAGTACAAATCAGTAAACTCTGACACTTAGAATATTTTTGAAGCAGTACAAATCAGTAAACTCTGACACTTAGAATATTTTTGAAGCAGTGCAAATCAGTAACCACTGACACTTAGAATATTTTTCAGTCAGTACAAATCAGTAACCAGCGACGCTTGGAATATATTTGAAGCAGTACAAATCTGTAACCACGGACACTTAGAACATTTTTGAAGCAGTACAAATCAGTAAACTCTGACACTTAGAATATTTTTGAAGCAGTGCAAATCTGTAACCACAGACACTTAGAATATCTTTCAGTCAGTACAAATCAGTAACCAGCAACACTTGGAATATTTTTGAAGCAGTACAAATATGTAACCACGGACACTTGGAACATTTTTGAAGCAGTACAAATCAGTAAACTCTGACACTTAGAATATTTTTCAGTCAGTACAAATCAGTAACCAGCGACACTTCGAATGTTTTTGAAGCAGTACAAATCACTAAGCACTGACACTGAGAATATTTTTGAAGCAGTACAAATCAGTAACGACTGACACTTGGAATATTTTTGAAGCAGTGCAAATCAGTAGCCACTGACACTTAGAATATTTTTCAGTCTGTACAAATCCGTAAGCAGCGACACTTAGAATATTTTTGAAGCAGTACAAATCACTAAGCACTGACACTTAGAATATTTTTGAAGCAGTACAAATCAGTAACGACTGACACTTAGAATATTTTTGAAGCAGTGCAAATCAGTAACCACTGACACTTAGAATATTTTTGAAGCAGTGCAAATCTGTAACCACAGACTCTTAGAATATCTTTCAGTAAGAACAAATCAGTAACCAGCGACACTTAGAATATTTTTGAAGTAGTACAAATCAGTAAACTCTGACACTTCGAAAATTTTTAAAACAGAACAAATCAGTAACCACTGACACTAAGAATACTTTTGAAGCAGTACAAATCAGTAACGACTGACACTTAGAATATTTTTGAATCAGTACAAATCAGTAACGACTGACACTTAGAATGTTTTTCAGTCAGTGCAAATCAGTAACCAGCAACACTTGGAATATTTTTGTAGCAGTACAAATATGTAACCACGGACACTTAGAACATTTTTGACGCATTACAAATCAGTAAACTCTGACACTTAGAATATTTTTGAAGCAGTGCAAATCAGTAACCACTGACACTTAGAATATTGTTCAGTCAGTACAAATCAGTAACCAGCGACACTTAGAATATTTTTGAAGCAGTACAAATCACTAAGCACTGACACTTAGAATATTTTTGAAGCAGTACAAATCAGTAACCACTGACACTTAGAATATTTTTCAGTCAGTACAAATCCGTAACCAACGACACTTAGAATATTTTTGAAGGAGTACAAATCACTAAGCACTGACACTTAGAAAATTTTAAAAGCAGTACAAATCAGTAACCACTGACACTTGGAATATTTTTGAAGCAGTGCAAATCAGGAACCACTGACACATAGAATATTTTTCAGTCAGTACAAATCAGTAACCAGCAAAACTTGGAATATTTTTGAAGCAGTACAAATCTGTAACCACGGACACTTAGAACATTTTTGAAGAAGTACAAATCAGTAAACTCTGACACTTAGAATATTTTTGAAGCAGACGAAATCTATAACCACTGACACTTAGAATATTTTTCAGTCAGTACAAACCAGTAACCACTGACACTTAGAATATTTTTGAAGCAGTACAAATCAGTAACCACTGACACTTAGAATATCTTTCAGTCAGTACAAATCAGTAACCAGCAACACTTGGAATATTTTTGAAGCAGTACAAATATGTAACCACGGACACTTAGAACATTTTTGAAGCAGTACAAATCAGTAAACTCTGACACTTCGAATATTTTTGAAGCAGTACAAATCAGTAAACTCTGACACTTAGAATATTTTTGAAGCAGTACAAATCAGTAAACTCTGACACTTAGAATATTTTTGAAGCAGTGCAAATCAGTAACCACTGACACTTAGAATATTTTTCAGTCAGTACAAATCAGTAACCAGCGACGCTTGGAATATATTTGAAGCAGTACAAATCTGTAACCACGGACACTTAGAACATTTTTGAAGCAGTACAAATCAGTAAACTCTGACACTTAGAATATTTTTGAAGCAGTGCAAATCTGTAACCACAGACACTTAGAATATCTTTCAGTCAGTACAAATCAGTAACCAGCAACACTTGGAATATTTTTGAAGCAGTACAAATATGTAACCACGGACACTTGGAACATTTTTGAAGCAGTACAAATCAGTAAACTCTGACACTTAGAATATTTTTCAGTCAGTACAAATCAGTAACCAGCGACACTTCGAATGTTTTTGAAGCAGTACAAATCACTAAGCACTGACACTGAGAATATTTTTGAAGCAGTACAAATCAGTAACGACTGACACTTGGAATATTTTTGAAGCAGTGCAAATCAGTAGCCACTGACACTTAGAATATTTTTCAGTCTGTACAAATCCGTAAGCAGCGACACTTAGAATATTTTTGAAGCAGTACAAATCACTAAGCACTGACACTTAGAATATTTTTGAAGCAGTACAAATCAGTAACGACTGACACTTAGAATATTTTTGAAGCAGTGCAAATCAGTAACCACTGACACTTAGAATATTTTTGAAGCAGTGCAAATCTGTAACCACAGACTCTTAGAATATCTTTCAGTAAGAACAAATCAGTAACCAGCGACACTTAGAATATTTTTGAAGTAGTACAAATCAGTAAACTCTGACACTTCGAAAATTTTTAAAACAGAACAAATCAGTAACCACTGACACTAAGAATACTTTTGAAGCAGTACAAATCAGTAACGACTGACACTTAGAATATTTTTGAATCAGTACAAATCAGTAACGACTGACACTTAGAATGTTTTTCAGTCAGTGCAAATCAGTAACCAGCAACACTTGGAATATTTTTGTAGCAGTACAAATATGTAACCACGGACACTTAGAACATTTTTGACGCATTACAAATCAGTAAACTCTGACACTTAGAATATTTTTGAAGCAGTGCAAATCAGTAACCACTGACACTTAGAATATTGTTCAGTCAGTACAAATCAGTAACCAGCGACACTTAGAATATTTTTGAAGCAGTACAAATCACTAAGCACTGACACTTAGAATATTTTTGAAGCAGTACAAATCAGTAACCACTGACACTTAGAATATTTTTCAGTCAGTACAAATCCGTAACCAACGACACTTAGAATATTTTTGAAGGAGTACAAATCACTAAGCACTGACACTTAGAAAATTTTAAAAGCAGTACAAATCAGTAACCACTGACACTTGGAATATTTTTGAAGCAGTGCAAATCAGGAACCACTGACACATAGAATATTTTTCAGTCAGTACAAATCAGTAACCAGCAAAACTTGGAATATTTTTGAAGCAGTACAAATCTGTAACCACGGACACTTAGAACATTTTTGAAGAAGTACAAATCAGTAAACTCTGACACTTAGAATATTTTTGAAGCAGACGAAATCTATAACCACTGACACTTAGAATATTTTTCAGTCAGTACAAACCAGTAACCACTGACACTTAGAATATTTTTGAAGCAGTACAAATCAGTAACCACTGACACTTAGAATATCTTTCAGTCAGTACAAATCAGTAACCAGCAACACTTGGAATATTTTTGAAGCAGTACAAATATGTAACCACGGACACTTAGAACATTTTTGAAGCAGTACAAATCAGTAAACTCTGACACTTAGAATATTTTTGAAGCAGTACAAATCAGTAAACTCTGACACTTAGAATATTTTTGAAGCAGTGCAAATCAGTAACCACTGACACTTAGAATATTTTTCAGTCAGTACAAATCAGTAACCAGCGACGCTTGGAATATATTTGAAGCAGTACAAATCTGTAACCACGGACACTTAGAACATTTTTGAAGCAGTACAAATCAGTAAACTCTGACACTTCGAATATTTTTGAAGCAGTGCAAATCTGTAACCACAGACACTTAGAATATCTTTCAGTCAGTACAAATCAGTAACCAGCAACACTTGGAATATTTTTGAAGCAGTACAAATATGTAACCACGGACACTTGGAACATTTTTGAAGCAGTACAAATCAGTAAACTCTGACACTTAGAATATTTTTCAGTCAGTACAAATCAGTAACCAGCGACACTTCGAATGTTTTTGAAGCAGTACAAATCACTAAGCACTGACACTGAGAATATTTTTGAAGCAGTACAAATCAGTAACGACTGACACTTGGAATATTTTTGAAGCAGTGCAAATCAGTAGCCACTGACACTTAGAATATTTTTCAGTCTGTACAAATCCGTAAGCAGCGACACTTAGAATATTTTTGAAGCAGTACAAATCACTAAGCACTGACACTTAGAATATTTTTGAAGCAGTACAAATCAGTAACGACTGACACTTAGAATATTTTTGAAGCAGTGCAAATCAGTAACCACTGACACTTAGAATATTTTTGAAGCAGTGCAAATCTGTAACCACAGACTCTTAGAATATCTTTCAGTAAGAACAAATCAGTAACCAGCGACACTTAGAATATTTTTGAAGTAGTACAAATCAGTAAACTCTGACACTTCGAAAATTTTTAAAACAGAACAAATCAGTAACCACTGACACTAAGAATACTTTTGAAGCAGTACAAATCAGTAACGACTGACACTTAGAATATTTTTGAATCAGTACAAATCAGTAACGACTGACACTTAGAATGTTTTTCAGTCAGTGCAAATCAGTAACCAGCAACACTTGGAATATTTTTGTAGCAGTACAAATCAGTAACCAGCGACACTTAGAATGTTTTTGAAGCAGTACAAATCAGTAAGCACTGACACTTAGAAAATTTTTGAAGCAGTACAAATCAGTAACCACTGACACTTAGAATATTTTTGAAGCAGTACAAATCAGTAACCACTGACACTTAGAATATTTTTCAGTCAGTACAAATCAGTAACCAGCGACACTTAGAATATTTTTGAAGCAGTACAAATCAGTAACCACTGACACTTAGAATATTTTTCAGTCAGTACAAATCCGTAACCAACGACACTTAGAATATTTTTGAAGGAGTACAAATCACTAAGCACTGACACTTAGAAAATTTTAAAAGCAGTACAAATCAGTAACCACTGACACTTGGAATATTTTTGAAGCAGTGCAAATCAGGAACCACTGACACATAGAATATTTTTCAGTCAGTACAAATCAGTAACCAGCAAAACTTGGAATAATTTTGAAGCAGTACAAATCTGTAACCACGGACACTTAGAACATTTTTGAAGAAGTACAAATCAGTAAACTCTGACACTTAGAATATTTTTGAAGCAGACGAAATCTATAACCACTGACACTTAGAATATTTTTCAGTCAGTACAAACCAGTAACCACTGACACTTAGAATATTTTTGAAGCAGTACAAATCAGTAACCACTGACACTTAGAATATCTTTCAGTCAGTACAAATCAGTAACCAGCAACACTTGGAATATTTTTGAAGCAGTACAAATATGTAACCACGGACACTTAGAACATTTTTGAAGCAGTACAAATCAGTAAACTCTGACACTTCGAATATTTTTGAAGCAGTACAAATCAGTAAACTCTGACACTTAGAATATTTTTGAAGCAGTACAAATCAGTAAACTCTGACACTTAGAATATTTTTGAAGCAGTGCAAATCAGTAACCACTGACACTTAGAATATTTTTCAGTCAGTACAAATCAGTAACCAGCGACGCTTGGAATATATTTGAAGCAGTACAAATCTGTAACCACGGACACTTAGAACATTTTTGAAGCAGTACAAATCAGTAAACTCTGACACTTAGAATATTTTTGAAGCAGTGCAAATCTGTAACCACAGACACTTAGAATATCTTTCAGTCAGTACAAATCAGTAACCAGCAACACTTGGAATATTTTTGAAGCAGTACAAATATGTAACCACGGACACTTGGAACATTTTTGAAGCAGTACAAATCAGTAAACTCTGACACTTAGAATATTTTTCAGTCAGTACAAATCAGTAACCAGCGACACTTCGAATGTTTTTGAAGCAGTACAAATCACTAAGCACTGACACTGAGAATATTTTTGAAGCAGTACAAATCAGTAACGACTGACACTTGGAATATTTTTGAAGCAGTGCAAATCAGTAGCCACTGACACTTAGAATATTTTTCAGTCTGTACAAATCCGTAAGCAGCGACACTTAGAATATTTTTGAAGCAGTACAAATCACTAAGCACTGACACTTAGAATATTTTTGAAGCAGTACAAATCAGTAACGACTGACACTTAGAATATTTTTGAAGCAGTGCAAATCAGTAACCACTGACACTTAGAATATTTTTGAAGCAGTGCAAATCTGTAACCACAGACTCTTAGAATATCTTTCAGTAAGAACAAATCAGTAACCAGCGACACTTAGAATATTTTTGAAGTAGTACAAATCAGTAAACTCTGACACTTCGAAAATTTTTAAAACAGAACAAATCAGTAACCACTGACACTAAGAATACTTTTGAAGCAGTACAAATCAGTAACGACTGACACTTAGAATATTTTTGAATCAGTACAAATCAGTAACGACTGACACTTAGAATGTTTTTCAGTCAGTGCAAATCAGTAACCAGCAACACTTGGAATATTTTTGTAGCAGTACAAATATGTAACCACGGACACTTAGAACATTTTTGACGCAGTACAAATCAGTAACCTCTGACACTTAGAATATTTTTGAAGCAGTGCAAATCAGTAACCACTGACACTTAGAATATTGTTCAGTCAGTACAAATCAGTAACCAGCGACACTTAGAATATTTTTGAAGCAGTACAAATCACTAAGCACTGACACTTAGAATATTTTTGAAGCAGTACAAATCAGTAACCACTGACACTTAGAATATTTTTCAGTCAGTACAAATCCGTAACCAACGACACTTAGAATATTTTTGAAGGAGTACAAATCACTAAGCACTGACACTTAGAAAATTTTAAAAGCAGTACAAATCAGTAACCACTGACACTTGGAATATTTTTGAAGCAGTGCAAATCAGGAACCACTGACACATAGAATATTTTTCAGTCAGTACAAATCAGTAACCAGCAAAACTTGGAATAATTTTGAAGCAGTACAAATCTGTAACCACGGACACTTAGAACATTTTTGAAGAAGTACAAATCAGTAAACTCTGACACTTAGAATATTTTTGAAGCAGACGAAATCTATAACCACTGACACTTAGAATATTTTTCAGTCAGTACAAACCAGTAACCACTGACACTTAGAATATTTTTGAAGCAGTACAAATCAGTAACCACTGACACTTAGAATATCTTTCAGTCAGTACAAATCAGTAACCAGCAACACTTGGAATATTTTTGAAGCAGTACAAATATGTAACCACGGACACTTAGAACATTTTTGAAGCAGTACAAATCAGTAAACTCTGACACTTAGAATATTTTTGAAGCAGTACAAATCAGTAAACTCTGACACTTAGAATATTTTTGAAGCAGTACAAATCAGTAAACTCTGACACTTAGAATATTTTTGAAGCAGTGCAAATCAGTAACCACTGACACTTAGAATATTTTTCAGTCAGTACAAATCAGTAACCAGCGACGCTTGGAATATATTTGAAGCAGTACAAATCTGTAACCACGGACACTTAGAACATTTTTGAAGCAGTACAAATCAGTAAACTCTGACACTTAGAATATTTTTGAAGCAGTGCAAATCTGTAACCACAGACACTTAGAATATCTTTCAGTCAGTACAAATCAGTAACCAGCAACACTTGGAATATTTTTGAAGCAGTACAAATATGTAACCACGGACACTTGGAACATTTTTGAAGCAGTACAAATCAGTAAACTCTGACACTTAGAATATTTTTCAGTCAGTACAAATCAGTAACCAGCGACACTTCGAATGTTTTTGAAGCAGTACAAATCACTAAGCACTGACACTGAGAATATTTTTGAAGCAGTACAAATCAGTAACGACTGACACTTGGAATATTTTTGAAGCAGTGCAAATCAGTAGCCACTGACACTTAGAATATTTTTCAGTCTGTACAAATCCGTAAGCAGCGACACTTAGAATATTTTTGAAGCAGTACAAATCACTAAGCACTGACACTTAGAATATTTTTGAAGCAGTACAAATCAGTAACGACTGACACTTAGAATATTTTTGAAGCAGTGCAAATCAGTAACCACTGACACTTAGAATATTTTTGAAGCAGTGCAAATCTGTAACCACAGACTCTTAGAATATCTTTCAGTAAGAACAAATCAGTAACCAGCGACACTTAGAATATTTTTGAAGTAGTACAAATCAGTAAACTCTGACACTTCGAAAATTTTTAAAACAGAACAAATCAGTAACCACTGACACTAAGAATACTTTTGAAGCAGTACAAATCAGTAACGACTGACACTTAGAATATTTTTGAATCAGTACAAATCAGTAACGACTGACACTTAGAATGTTTTTCAGTCAGTGCAAATCAGTAACCAGCAACACTTGGAATATTTTTGTAGCAGTACAAATATGTAACCACGGACACTTAGAACATTTTTGACGCATTACAAATCAGTAAACTCTGACACTTAGAATATTTTTGAAGCAGTGCAAATCAGTAACCACTGACACTTAGAATATTGTTCAGTCAGTACAAATCAGTAACCAGCGACACTTAGAATATTTTTGAAGCAGTACAAATCACTAAGCACTGACACTTAGAATATTTTTGAAGCAGTACAAATCAGTAACCACTGACACTTAGAATATTTTTCAGTCAGTACAAATCCGTAACCAACGACACTTAGAATATTTTTGAAGGAGTACAAATCACTAAGCACTGACACTTAGAAAATTTTAAAAGCAGTACAAATCAGTAACCACTGACACTTGGAATATTTTTGAAGCAGTGCAAATCAGGAACCACTGACACATAGAATATTTTTCAGTCAGTACAAATCAGTAACCAGCAAAACTTGGAATATTTTTGAAGCAGTACAAATCTGTAACCACGGACACTTAGAACATTTTTGAAGAAGTACAAATCAGTAAACTCTGACACTTAGAATATTTTTGAAGCAGACGAAATCTATAACCACTGACACTTAGAATATTTTTCAGTCAGTACAAACCAGTAACCACTGACACTTAGAATATTTTTGAAGCAGTACAAATCAGTAACCACTGACACTTAGAATATCTTTCAGTCAGTACAAATCAGTAACCAGCAACACTTGGAATATTTTTGAAGCAGTACAAATATGTAACCACGGACACTTAGAACATTTTTGAAGCAGTACAAATCAGTAAACTCTGACACTTAGAATATTTTTGAAGCAGTACAAATCAGTAAACTCTGACACTTAGAATATTTTTGAAGCAGTACAAATCAGTAACCACTGACACTTAGAATATTTTTCAGTCAGTACAAATCCGTAACCAGCGACACTTAGAATATTTTTGAAGCAGTACAAATCAGTAACCACTGACACTTAGAAATTTTTGAAGCAGTACAAATCAGTACCAACTGACACTTGGAATATTTTTGAAGCAGTGCAAATCAGTAACCACTGACACTTAGAATATTTTTCAGTCAGTACAAATCAGTAACCAGCAAAACTTGGAATATTTTTGAAGCAGTACAAATCAGTAAACTCTGACACTTAGAATATTTTTCAGTCAGTACAAATCAGTAACCAGCGACACTTCGAATGTTTTTGAAGCAGTACAAATCACTAAGCACTGACACTGAGAATATTTTTGAAGCAGTACAAATCAGTAACGACTGACACTTGGAATATTTTTGAAGCAGTGCAAATCAGTAGCCACTGACACTTAGAATATTTTTCAGTCTGTACAAATCCGTAAGCAGCGACACTTAGAATATTTTTGAAGCAGTACAAATCACTAAGCACTGACACTTAGAATATTTTTGAAGCAGTACAAATCAGTAACGACTGACACTTAGAATATTTTTGAAGCAGTGCAAATCAGTAACCACTGACACTTAGAATATTTTTGAAGCAGTGCAAATCTGTAACCACAGACTCTTAGAATATCTTTCAGTAAGAACAAATCAGTAACCAGCGACACTTAGAATATTTTTGAAGTAGTACAAATCAGTAAACTCTGACACTTCGAAAATTTTTAAAACAGAACAAATCAGTAACCACTGACACTAAGAATACTTTTGAAGCAGTACAAATCAGTAACGACTGACACTTAGAATATTTTTGAATCAGTACAAATCAGTAACGACTGACACTTAGAATGTTTTTCAGTCAGTGCAAATCAGTAACCAGCAACACTTGGAATATTTTTGTAGCAGTACAAATATGTAACCACGGACACTTAGAACATTTTTGAAGCATTACAAATCAGTAAACTCTGACACTTAGAATATTTTTGAAGCAGTGCAAATCAGTAACCACTGACACTTAGAATATTTTTCAGTCAGTACAAATCAGTAACCAGCGACACTTAGAATATTTTTGAAGCAGTACAAATCACTAAGCACTGACACTTAGAATATTTTTGAAGCAGTACAAATCAGTAACCACTGACACTTAGAATATTTTTCAGTCAGTACAAATCCGTAACCAACGACACTTAGAATATTTTTGAAGCAGTACAAATCACTAAGCACTGACACTTAGAAAATTTTAAAAGCAGTACAAATCAGTAACCACTGACACTTGGAATATTTTTGAAGCAGTGCAAATCAGTAACCACTGACACATAGAATATTTTTCAGTCAGTACAAATCAGTAACCAGCAAAACTTGGAATATTTTTGAAGCAGTACAAATCTGTAACCACGGACACTTAGAACATTTTTGAAGAAGTACAAATCAGTAAACTCTGACACTTAGAATATTTTTGAAGCAGACGAAATCTATAACCACTGACACTTAGAATATTTTTCAGTCAGTACAAACCAGTAACCACTGACACTTAGAATATTTTTGAAGCAGTACAAATCAGTAACCACTGACACTTAGAATATTTTCAGTCAGTACAAATCAGTAACCAGCAACACTTGGAATATTTTTGAAGCAGTACAAATATGTAACCACGGACACTTAGAACATTTTTGAAGCAGTACAAATCAGTAAACTCTGACACTTAGAATATTTTTGAAGCAGTACAAATCAGTAAACTCTGACACTTAGAATATTTTTGAAGCAGACGAAATCTATAACCACTGACACTTAGAATATTTTTCAGTCAGTACAAATCAGTAACCACTGACACTTAGAATATTTTTGAAGCAGTACAAATCAGTAACCACTGACACTTAGAATATTTTTCAGTCAGTACAAATCAGTAACCAGCAACACTTGGAATATTTTTGAAGCAGTACAAATATGTAACCACGGACACTTAGAATATTTTTGAAGCAGTACAAATCAGTAAACTCTGACACTTAGAATATTTTTGAAGCAGTACAAATCAGTAAACTCTGACACTTAGAATATTTTTGAAGCAGTGCAAATCAGTAACCACTGACACTTAGAATATTTTTCAGTCAGTACAAATCAGTAACCACGGACACTTGGAATATTTTGAAGCAGTACAAATCTGTAACCACGGACACTTAGAACATTTTTGAAGCAGTACAAATCAGTAAACTCTGACACTTAGAATATTTTTGAAGCAGTGCAAATCTGTAACCACAGACACTTAGAATATCTTTCAGTCAGTACAAATCAGTAACCAGCAACACTTGGAATATTTTTGAAGCAGTACAAATATGTAACCACGGACACTTGGAACATTTTTGAAGCAGTACAAATCAGTAAACTCTGACACTTAGAATATTTTTCAGTCAGTACAAATCAGTAACCAGCGACACTTCGAATGTTTTTGAAGCAGTACAAATCACTAAGCACTGACACTGAGAATATTTTTGAAGCAGTACAAATCAGTAACGACTGACACTTGGAATATTTTTGAAGCAGTGCAAATCAGTAGCCACTGACACTTAGAATATTTTTCAGTCTGTACAAATCCGTAAGCAGCGACACTTAGAATATTTTTGAAGCAGTACAAATCACTAAGCACTGACACTTAGAATATTTTTGAAGCAGTACAAATCAGTAACGACTGACACTTAGAATATTTTTGAAGCAGTGCAAATCAGTAACCACTGACACTTAGAATATTTTTGAAGCAGTGCAAATCTGTAACCACAGACTCTTAGAATATCTTTCAGTAAGAACAAATCAGTAACCAGCGACACTTAGAATATTTTTGAAGTAGTACAAATCAGTAAACTCTGACACTTCGAAAATTTTTAAAACAGAACAAATCAGTAACCACTGACACTAAGAATACTTTTGAAGCAGTACAAATCAGTAACGACTGACACTTAGAATATTTTTGAATCAGTACAAATCAGTAACGACTGACACTTAGAATGTTTTTCAGTCAGTGCAAATCAGTAACCAGCAACACTTGGAATATTTTTGTAGCAGTACAAATCAGTAACCAGCGACACTTCGAATGTTTTTGAAGCAGTACAAATCACTAAGCACTGACACTTAGAAAATTTTAAAAGCAGTACAAATCAGTAACCACTGACACTTGGAATATTTTTGAAGCAGTGCAAATCAGGAACCACTGACACATAGAATATTTTTCAGTCAGTACAAATCAGTAACCAGCAAAACTTGGAATATTTTTGAAGCAGTACAAATCTGTAACCACTGACACTTAGAATATTTTTCAGTCAGTACAAATCCGTAACCAACGACACTTAGAATATTTTTGAAGGAGTACAAATCACTAAGCACTGACACTTAGAAAATTTTAAAAGCAGTACAAATCAGTAACCACTGACACTTGGAATATTTTTGAAGCAGTGCAAATCAGGAACCACTGACACATAGAATATTTTTCAGTCAGTACAAATCAGTAACCAGCAAAACTTGGAATATTTTTGAAGCAGTACAAATCTGTAACCACGGACACTTAGAACATTTTTGAAGAAGTACAAATCAGTAAACTCTGACACTTAGAATATTTTTGAAGCAGACGAAATCTATAACCACTGACACTTAGAATATTTTTCAGTCAGTACAAACCAGTAACCACTGACACTTAGAATATTTTTGAAGCAGTACAAATCAGTAACCACTGACACTTAGAATATCTTTCAGTCAGTACAAATCAGTAACCAGCAACACTTGGAATATTTTTGAAGCAGTACAAATATGTAACCACGGACACTTAGAACATTTTTGAAGCAGTACAAATCAGTAAACTCTGACACTTCGAATATTTTTGAAGCAGTACAAATCAGTAAACTCTGACACTTAGAATATTTTTGAAGCAGTACAAATCAGTAAACTCTGACACTTAGAATATTTTTGAAGCAGTGCAAATCAGTAACCACTGACACTTAGAATATTTTTCAGTCAGTACAAATCAGTAACCAGCGACGCTTGGAATATATTTGAAGCAGTACAAATCTGTAACCACGGACACTTAGAACATTTTTGAAGCAGTACAAATCAGTAAACTCTGACACTTAGAATATTTTTGAAGCAGTGCAAATCTGTAACCACAGACACTTAGAATATCTTTCAGTCAGTACAAATCAGTAACCAGCAACACTTGGAATATTTTTGAAGCAGTACAAATATGTAACCACGGACACTTGGAACATTTTTGAAGCAGTACAAATCAGTAAACTCTGACACTTAGAATATTTTTCAGTCAGTACAAATCAGTAACCAGCGACACTTCGAATGTTTTTGAAGCAGTACAAATCACTAAGCACTGACACTGAGAATATTTTTGAAGCAGTACAAATCAGTAACGACTGACACTTGGAATATTTTTGAAGCAGTGCAAATCAGTAGCCACTGACACTTAGAATATTTTTCAGTCTGTACAAATCCGTAAGCAGCGACACTTAGAATATTTTTGAAGCAGTACAAATCACTAAGCACTGACACTTAGAATATTTTTGAAGCAGTACAAATCAGTAACGACTGACACTTAGAATATTTTTGAAGCAGTGCAAATCAGTAACCACTGACACTTAGAATATTTTTGAAGCAGTGCAAATCTGTAACCACAGACTCTTAGAATATCTTTCAGTAAGAACAAATCAGTAACCAGCGACACTTAGAATATTTTTGAAGTAGTACAAATCAGTAAACTCTGACACTTCGAAAATTTTTAAAACAGAACAAATCAGTAACCACTGACACTAAGAATACTTTTGAAGCAGTACAAATCAGTAACGACTGACACTTAGAATATTTTTGAATCAGTACAAATCAGTAACGACTGACACTTAGAATGTTTTTCAGTCAGTGCAAATCAGTAACCACTGACACTTGGAATATTTTTCAGTCAGTACAAATCAGTAACCAGCGACACTTCGAATGTTTTTGAAGCAGTACAAATCACTAAGCACTGACACTTAGAAAATTTTAAAAGCAGTACAAATCAGTAACCACTGACACTTGGAATATTTTTGAAGCAGTACAAATCAGTAACCACTGACACTTAGAATATTTTTCAGTCAGTACAAATCAGTAACCAGCAACACTTGGAATATTTTTGAAGCAGTACAAATATGTAACCACGGACACTTAGAACATTTTTGAAGCAGTACAAATCAGTAAACTCTGACACAGAATATTTTTGAAGCAGTACAAATCAGTAAACTCTGACACTTAGAATATTTTTGAAGCAGTGCAAATCAGTAACCACTGACACTTAGAATATTTTTCAGTCAGTACAAATCCGTAAGCAGCGACACTTAGAATATTTTTGAAGCAGTACAAATCACTAAGCACTGACACTTAGAATATTTTTGAAGCAGTACAAATCAGTAACGACTGACACTTAGAATATTTTTGAAGCAGTGCAAATCAGTAACCACTGACACTTAGAATATTTTTGAAGCAGTGCAAATCTGTAACCACAGACTCTTAGAATATCTTTCAGTAAGAACAAATCAGTAACCAGCGACACTTAGAATATTTTTGAAGTAGTACAAATCAGTAAACTCTGACACTTCGAAAATTTTTAAAACAGAACAAATCAGTAACCACTGACACTAAGAATACTTTTGAAGCAGTACAAATCAGTAACGACTGACACTTAGAATATTTTTGAATCAGTACAAATCAGTAACGACTGACACTTAGAATGTTTTTCAGTCAGTGCAAATCAGTAACCAGCAACACTTGGAATATTTTTGTAGCAGTACAAATATGTAACCACGGACACTTAGAACATTTTTGAAGCATTACAAATCAGTAAACTCTGACACTTAGAATATTTTTCAGTCAGTACAAATCAGTAACCAGCGACACTTCGAATGTTTTTGAAGCAGTACAAATCACTAAGCACTGACACTGAGAATATTTTTGAAGCAGTACAAATCAGTAACGACTGACACTTGGAATATTTTTGAAGCAGTGCAAATCAGTAGCCACTGACACTTAGAATATTTTTCAGTCTGTACAAATCCGTAAGCAGCGACACTTAGAATATTTTTGAAGCAGTACAAATCACTAAGCACTGACACTTAGAATATTTTTGAAGCAGTACAAATCAGTAACGACTGACACTTAGAATATTTTTGAAGCAGTGCAAATCAGTAACCACTGACACTTAGAATATTTTTGAAGCAGTGCAAATCTGTAACCACAGACTCTTAGAATATCTTTCAGTAAGAACAAATCAGTAACCAGCGACACTTAGAATATTTTTGAAGTAGTACAAATCAGTAAACTCTGACACTTCGAAATTTTTAAAACAGAACAAATCAGTAACCACTGACACTAAGAATATTTTTGAAGCAGTACAAATCAGTAACGACTGACACTTAGAATATTTTTGAATCAGTACAAATCAGTAACGACTGACACTTAGAATATTTTTCAGTCAGTACAAATCAGTAACCAGCGACACTTAGAATATTTTTGAAGCAGTACAAATCACTAAGCACTGACACTTAGAATATTTTTGAAGCAGTACAAATCAGTAACCACTGACACTTAGAATATTTTTCAGTCAGTACAAATCAGTAACCAACGACACTTAGAATATTTTTGAAGCAGTACAAATCACTAAGCACTGACACTTAGAAAATTTTAAAAGCAGTACAAATCAGTAACCACTGACACTTGGAATATTTTTGAAGCAGTGCAAATCAGGAACCACTGACACATAGAATATTTTTCAGTCAGTACAAATCAGTAACCAGCAAAACTTGGAATAATTTTGAAGCAGTACAAATCTGTAACCACGGACACTTAGAACATTTTTGAAGAAGTACAAATCAGTAAACTCTGACACTTAGAATATTTTTGAAGCAGACGAAATCTATAACCACTGACACTTAGAATATTTTTCAGTCAGTACAAACCAGTAACCACTGACACTTAGAATATTTTTGAAGCAGTACAAATCAGTAACCACTGACACTTAGAATATCTTTCAGTCAGTACAAATCAGTAACCAGCAACACTTGGAATATTTTTGAAGCAGTACAAATATGTAACCACGGACACTTAGAACATTTTTGAAGCAGTACAAATCAGTAAACTCTGACACTTCGAATATTTTTGAAGCAGTACAAATCAGTAAACTCTGACACTTAGAATATTTTTGAAGCAGTACAAATCAGTAACCACTGACACTTAGAATATTTTTGAAGCAGTGCAAATCAGTAACCACTGACACTTAGAATATTTTTCAGTCAGTACAAATCAGTAACCAGCGACGCTTGGAATATATTTGAAGCAGTACAAATCTGTAACCACGGACACTTAGAACATTTTTGAAGCAGTACAAATCAGTAAACTCTGACACTTAGAATATTTTTGAAGCAGTGCAAATCTGTAACCACAGACACTTAGAATATCTTTCAGTCAGTACAAATCAGTAACCAGCAACACTTGGAATATTTTTGAAGCAGTACAAATAAGTAACCACGGACACTTGGAACATTTTTGAAGCAGTACAAATCAGTAAACTCTGACACTTAGAATATTTTTCAGTCAGTACAAATCAGTAACCAGCGACACTTCGAATGTTTTTGAAGCAGTACAAATCACTAAGCACTGACACTGAGAATATTTTTGAAGCAGTACAAATCAGTAACGACTGACACTTGGAATATTTTTGAAGCAGTGCAAATCAGTAGCCACTGACACTTAGAATATTTTTCAGTCTGTACAAATCCGTAAGCAGCGACACTTAGAATATTTTTGAAGCAGTACAAATCACTAAGCACTGACACTTAGAATATTTTTGAAGCAGTACAAATCAGTAACGACTGACACTTAGAATATTTTTGAAGCAGTGCAAATCAGTAACCACTGACACTTAGAATATTTTTGAAGCAGTGCAAATCTGTAACCACAGACTCTTAGAATATCTTTCAGTAAGAACAAATCAGTAACCAGCGACACTTAGAATATTTTTGAAGTAGTACAAATCAGTAAACTCTGACACTTCGAAAATTTTTAAAACAGAACAAATCAGTAACCACTGACACTAAGAATACTTTTGAAGCAGTACAAATCAGTAACGACTGACACTTAGAATATTTTTGAATCAGTACAAATCAGTAACGACTGACACTTAGAATGTTTTTCAGTCAGTGCAAATCAGTAACCAGCAACACTTGGAATATTTTTGTAGCAGTACAAATATGTAACCACGGACACTTAGAACATTTTTGACGCATTACAAATCAGTAAACTCTGACACTTAGAATATTTTTGAAGCAGTGCAAATCAGTAACCACTGACACTTAGAATATTGTTCAGTCAGTACAAATCAGTAACCAGCGACACTTAGAATATTTTTGAAGCAGTACAAATCACTAAGCACTGACACTTAGAATATTTTTGAAGCAGTACAAATCAGTAACCACTGACACTTAGAATATTTTTCAGTCAGTACAAATCCGTAACCAACGACACTTAGAATATTTTTGAAGGAGTACAAATCACTAAGCACTGACACTTAGAAAATTTTAAAAGCAGTACAAATCAGTAACCACTGACACTTGGAATATTTTTGAAGCAGTGCAAATCAGGAACCACTGACACATAGAATATTTTTCAGTCAGTACAAATCAGTAACCAGCAAAACTTGGAATATTTTTGAAGCAGTACAAATCTGTAACCACGGACACTTAGAACATTTTTGAAGAAGTACAAATCAGTAAACTCTGACACTTAGAATATTTTTGAAGCAGACGAAATCTATAACCACTGACACTTAGAATATTTTTCAGTCAGTACAAATCAGTACGCACTGACACTTAGAATATTTTTGAAGCAGTACAAATCAGTAACCACTGACACTTAGAATATTTTTCAGTCAGTACAAATCAGTAACCAGCAACACTTCGAATATTTTTGAAGCAGTACAAATCACTAACCACTGACACTGAGAATATTTTTGAAGCAGTACAAATCAGTAACGCTGACACTTAGAATATTTTTGAAGCAGTACAAATCAGTAACCACTGACACTTAGAATATTTTTCAGTCTGTACAAATCAGTAACCAGCGACACTTAGAATATTTTTGAAGCAGTACAAATCAGTAACCACTGACACTTAGAATATTTTTGAAGCAGTACAAATCAGTAACCACTGACACTTAGAATATTTTTGAAGCAGTGCAAATCAGTAACCACTGACACTTAGAATATTTTTGAAGCAGTACAAATCTGTAACCACAGACACTTAGAATATTTTTCAGTAAGTACAAATCAGTAACCAGCGACACTTAGAATATTTTTGAAGCAGTACAAATCAGTAAACCACTGACACTTAGAAATTTTTGAAGCAGTACAAATCAGTAAACCACTGACACTAAGAATATTTTTGAAGCAGTACAAATCAGTAACCACTGACACTTAGAATATTTTTGAAGCAGTACAAATCAGTAACCACTGACACTTAGAAAGTTTTTCAGTCAGTACAAATCAGTAACCACTGACACTTAGAATATTTTTCAGTCAGTACAAATCAGTAACCACGACACTTAGAATATTTTTGAAGCAGTACAAATCACTAAGCACTGACACTTAGAAAATTTTAAAGCAGTACAAATCAGTAACCACTGACACTTAGAATATTTTTGAAGCAGTACAAATCAGTAACCACTGACACTTAGAATATCTTTGAGTCAGTACAAATCAGTAACCACTGACACTTAGAATATTTTTGAAGCAGTACAAATCAGTAACCACGGACACTTAGAATATTTTTGAAGCAGTACAAATCAGTAACCACTGACACTTAGAATATTTTGAAGCAGTACAAATCAGTAAACACTGACACTTAGAATATTTTTGAAGCAGTACAAATCAGTAACCACTGACACTTAGAATATTTTTCAGTCAGTACAAATCCGTAACCACTGACACTTAGAATATTTTTGAAGCAGTACAAATCAGTAACCACTGACACTTAGAATATTTTTGAAGCAGTACAAATCAGTAACCACTGACACTTAGAATATTTTTGAAGCAGTACAAATCAGTAACCACTGACACTTAGAATATTTTTGAAGCAGTACAAATCAGTAACCACAGACACTTAGAATATTTTT